>NC_142928.1:134271394-134283894 GCF_046866305.1 Octopus bimaculoides
TTTCTTAGCCAAATTTCTTCAGATGTATGACTTGTATAACTCTCTTCACCACCTCAGACAAGATTCTCAGTTTCCGTAAATTCTTCCTAACAGTGATTAAAATTTCTCCAAACACCTGTTCCGATGATGCAACTCAACCATCTGGATATGCCAGTCATTAATGAATATAGACAGCCAGTGGAATATTTTGTCTCAAAGTTTTTATCTAACTGATGACTAGTGACTGAGACCTTTGGTGATATGCTGTGCTTGAGAAGACCTGTCAAACCAAGTGAAGTTGTCATCATGGCTGATGCTGGTGTCACATAATTGGCACGTAAAAAGCACCTTTCAAGCATTGGGTCTCACGGAAGCAATGACCAAGACCTTTGGCATTATGTCATGCTTGAGAAGACCCATTGAGCCAAGTAAAATCACAGTTGTGGCAGATACTGGTGTCATGCAAATGGCACCCATGCTGGTGGAACATAATAGCACCCATTACACTCTCAGAGTGGTTGGTGTTAGGAAGAGCACCCAGCTGTAGAAACCATGCCAAATCAAACTGGGGTTTGGTGCAGCCTTTCAGCTTGCCAGCCCTGGTAAAGCTGTCCCACCTATGCCAACATGGACAGTGGATGCTAAATCATGATGATGATGATGATGATCTTAACTTTTTTGTAACCATATTTTTGTTGAAATATACCCTCTTTTCTTGAAATAAATTTTAAAATAATGAAGAATATAATAAAATAATTTGTCCTTATCAAACTGATGTTTGGGACATGATTTTTCACGAAATTTTAATGGGAAATTTTAATTTAGACTATACAGTGCCACATAAAAGCACCCAGCACACTCTCTGAAGTGGTTGGCATCAGGAAGGGCATCCAGCCATAGAAACCATGCCAAATCAGACTGGAGTCTGGTGCAGCACCCTAGCTTGCCAGCTCTAGTCAAACCATCCAACCCATGCCGGCATGGACAATGTTAATTGCTGGTGATGATGGTATTCAATTAGGGCCCACATGTCCCTCGAAGGTTCACATAGGATATTGTTATTAAAGTTTATGTGCAATAAATTGGTTATACTTCTACAATACATGAAATATTTTCACAATTTTTTTTTATACAATTTGTAATAATATTTAATTATAAAAATGTAAAGAGATTTTTTAAAGCACCAAATGGTTATGGGGGGTCCAGTAGAGTAAAACAGGAACCAAAAGGGGTCCACAGGCAAAAAAATGGTTGAGAACCACTGCTTTAGACCATCACTTGTCCGACAATGATGCTCATTTATAACCATCACATCTAGTCAAGGGTACACATAAACATTCATGTGCACATGCATGCATATACACACTGTGTGCTTCTTTTGGTTTCCCTCTACCAAATCCACTCATAAGGCTTTGGCCAGTTTGGGGCTATAGTAGAAGTCACTTCCCCAAGGTGCTGCACAGTGGAACTGAGACCAAACCACATGATTGGGAATCAAGCTTCTTAACCACACAGCCATGCCTGCAGCTGTAATATAGATGCAAAAGCAGTGTCTTTGAAAGAAAGGGAAGGTGGCGGTCTGGCATAATTGTTAGCACACCAAAAAAAAAAAAACAATTGCTAAGCATCATTTTACCCATCTCTACATCCTGAGAGGGTTGACTCTGCCTTTCATCCTTTCGGGGTCAATAAATTGAGTACCAGTTTTGTACTGGGGTTGATCTAATTGACTGGATTCCTCCTCAAAAATTTCGAGTCTTGTGCCTAGAGTAGAAAAGATTTATCCTTTCAAGATTGATGAAGTAAGTACCAGAAATGCACTGGGGCTGATGTAACCTACTAGCCTCCTTCCCTAAAAAACAAAATCACGTATGCTCTGTTGTAGTTGCACACCAACATTACTCATCCAGTGAAGTATGCGGGCTTCATTTCTTTCAAGCCTTTATGATGTCCTCAATAGTCACAGCCCATGTCTCACTACAATGTGGCATAGCTTTTGTACACAGGCATTACACAATCTGCCTTTCACTCTGAGGAAGAGGCCCTTTGTTACTAACAAAAGTAGTAGCTCTTTGAATTTTGCTCAGCCTGTTTGTATTCTAGCAGCTACACTTTCAGAACTACTTCCTCCACTGCTAACTTCATTGCCTAAGTAATGGAAACTGGTCTATAACTTCTATGGATCCCACCAGATCGTTGATGAAGTCTATTTTCTGTACATTCCTGGTGTTTAATGTACCTGCATGTCTGCCACATTGAAAGACTACTTTCTCTGTTAATCTTCTAACAATACCGTTACATTTCTTATGTTTCCATATCTTGCACTGGATACACTGTATGGAGTTTCTACCTATATCTTTTCTACATATTGAGCAGGGCCATCTCCCTGAAGGAATCAGTGATTTGTCTGCTTTTCTACTTACTAGGACTTTGGTCTTTGCTAAATTACTGTAAGGCCCTTTCATTCCAGACCTTGCTCTCACACCTGAAATTTCTTCTCTGGGTCTGGTAGTGATTCAGCAATAAGATCAAGATCATCAGCATAAGGGAGCTCTCAAGGGCAGCCTGTCTTAAATTTCTATATTATGACCTGGAGGACTATGATAAACAAGAGGGGGTTACGAACTGATCCTTGGTGAACTCCCACTTGTACACTAAATTCCTTGCTATACTCATTGCCATCTATCACTTTACTGACAATATCTCTGTGCATAGCTTGTACAGCTCTCACCAATCACTCGTCTATCCCTAGCTTTTGCATTGCCCACCAGATAAGGGGCAGGGAACCCTGTCAAAAAAGCTTTCTCCATGTCAACAAAAGGCAAATACAGAGGTTTATTTTTGACATCAGTGGTGCTTCTTCCTGGCACAAAACCAAACTGCATCTCATCTCAGCTAACTCTCTTCCTAATTAATTGAGCTATGACACTTTCTGTAACTTTCATCATCTGGTCCAAAAATTTGATACCTCTGTAACTATTTCTGTCTAAGGCGTCACCTTTACCTTTGTAGCAGTTGGCTATAATGCTGTCACATCAGTCATTGGAAATGACTCCCTCATGGACAACTTAATTAACAATATGGGTGACTTGGCTGTATGCCACTTCACAAAATATTTTAAGCATCTCAGCTGTGATTCCTGATGGGCTGGAGTCTTTCCCTGTCTTCATATACTTAATTACTTTATTTACTAAGCTAGTGTTGATATGAAAGGTTGGTACCTCTGTTGGGTTCAAATTAGGCAGGCTCTCCTTCTCTCATGCATTTTCTACATTTAGCATTTCATAGTAACACACCCAAGCCTCCTACTTTGCAGAATCATTAACTGCAAGTGAGCCATCATCCATGCAAACACACTTCTCTCCTACAACATCATAGCTTTCTCTTACATACTGTCTTGCAATCCAAAACACCTCAAGCCTCTGGTCATCATGCTGCAAAACATCGGCAAACTTCTTCCTTTCTGGCTGTCTCCTGGTTGAGTATACCTGTCTTCTTGCTGCCTGATATAGATCACTGCTGTTACCATTCACCCAGTCCTTCCAGACATGCTTCTTCACTCTCATGGTTCTGTCTACTGTACCATTCCACCACCATGTCACTCTAGGTCTAATTGGGACTTTGCACCAGCCACAGATTTGGTCTGTGACACTCAGTAACCTATCCCATAGGAAATTCCAGTTGTCCTCTATGTTACATGTCTGTAGCTCCTCCTCCTTCTCGTTAAATGCTTCAATTATGATGTCTATAAATCTCTTATCTATGTGTAAGCGTGTGTGTGCGTGCACGCACGTGTGTTTGTGTGTGTGTGTGGTGTGTATGTGAAACCTTGTCTACACATTATGTTATGTTACAGCTTCACTTGTATGATCAGCATCATCGTCATACGAACGAAGTTGTTCATTTCTAGCCTTCCCTGAAAAACATGTCTAGCTTTGTGAAAATATTTGCTTGGAAACAAAAGAGGATTGACAACAGGAAGGGCATCCAGCTGCAGAAAATCTGCCTCAAGCACAGGAATGTGGATGTTAATTGATTATGAATAGTCAGGTGTGATTTGAGGAGTATTTGACTATTATTTCTAGTAGGCTAATCAGCCACATAAATGCTCTTTTGATGGCTTAAAATTTTGTTGATGTTGCTGCTTTTGGAAAGAATTTAAATTTAAAAGTTTGAATTTGTGTCAGAACAGAGCTTGTCCTAATGAGACCACAATAACAGTTCCTGCAGCCGTAGCAGCAGCAGCAGCAGCAGCAGCAGCAAAAACAACACAACAACAACAACCACATCATCAGTTCTGTCAGTTTGAATAACATTTTGAGTTTGATACTAACTCTAGGGAAATGCATATTTTTTTTAGTTGTTTCAATCACTGGGCTGTGGCCATACTGGGGCACCACATTAAAGCCTCTTTAGTCAAAATAATTGATCCAGTTGTTTGTCTTGAATTTATTTCAGTGGTTCTTAATTGAGGTCTATATAGTCCTTAGGGGTCTATATAAGACTTTATTGTTAAATTTTATCTGTAATAAATTGGCCATACTTCTACATACCTAAAATATTTTTACAATTTTTTAATACAATTCCTAACAATGCTTAATTATAAAGGCAGTGAGCTGGCAGAAACGTTAGCACGCTGGATAAAATGCTTAGCGGTATTTTGTCTGTCTTTATGTTCTGAGTTCAAATTCTCCTGAGGTCGACTTTGCCTTTCATCCTTTTGGAGTTGATAAATTAAGTACCAGTTGCGTACTCGGGTCGATCTAATTGACTGGCTTGCTCCCCCCAAATTTCGGGCCTTGTGTCTAGAATAGAAAAGAATATAATGGACCCAGTTGTTTGTCTTGAATTTATTTCAGTGGTTCTCAATTGAGGTCCATATGACCCTTAGGGGTCTATATAAGATTTTATTGTAAAATTTTATCTGTAATAAATTGGCTATACTTCTACAATGCATAAAATATTTTTACAGTTTTTTTAATACATTTCCTAACAATGTTTAATTATAAAAGTATGTGATTTTTTAAAACATCGAATGGCTAAGAGGGTCCATCTGAGTAAAATAAGAATCAAAGGAGTCCTTAGATAAAAAAAAAGAAAGTTGAGAAACACTGATTTATTTGATCAGTCTTGGAAGACTATAAGACAGAATCAACTAGGTCATAATGTATGGGAGAATTCATGAAAAAACAACAGACGAAGAAGACAGGTGGTGTAAACAACAAATGGATGTATTAATATAATGCTCGGGGATAGAGAAAGTCTTTAACGTTTTGAGCCTACGCTCTTCAACAGAAAGAAACAAGGAGGTACCTGTCTCCGATGAAGCACTGGAACATTTACTCTTTAGCTTTTCTCCTTTGAACATCGACCTAATAGAATATTAACTGTGAATATCCCTTAGACTTTTGTTGTCTTTTGTATTTGACCTGCTTTACATATATGTACGTGTGTATGAGTGTGTATGTGTGTGTGTGTGTGTGTGTGTGTGTACGAGTATGTGTGACCTTGAAATGTCAGTCTCATGCCTGCAGCCATATAGCTATATCTATGTCTGTCTGTTTTTTTTATCTGATGTACACATTCGTATACACACACACACACACACACACATGCTTATGCATACATATACACATGCTCAAGTGAACAGATATTCTAAATACAAATGTACTGTAGTACAATGGAGGTACACTAAACTCTGCTAGAGTTCATTGCGTTCAACAGTTGACTGCTGTTGCTGTTATTGTTGCGTAAATGTTTTGTTTGTTGGAGATTGACTTGGTTAAGACTGGAAACACTTGAAAATGTGCAATGTAATATCTTGTTCGATGTATTTGTTACCATTATCATCATCATCATCATCATCATCATCATCAATTAACATCTGTCTTCTATGAGGCATGGGTTGAACAGCTTGATGGGAGCTGGCAAATCAGAGCACTCAATCAAGATCTACTGTCTGTTTTGGTATGGTTTTTACAGCTGGATGCCCTCCCTGATGCCAATCACCTTATAGTGGACTGGGCGCTTTTCACATGACACCGAGACTGTCAAGGCCTATTTTAGCATGGTTTCCATAGCTGGATATCCTGCCAAATGCCAACCCCTTTATAGAGTGGACTGGGTGCTTTTCACATGACATTGTGAATGAGTTTGTGTATGGGAGTGATTGAAATAATGGTTACAACAACAACAAAGCAACAAAAATAGTACAATGAAACAGATGGGTGATGGTGGTGGCAGTGGAGGAGAAGTTAAAATTGTTATAAACAAGGCATGACTGTGAGGTTATGAAACTTGCTTCCCAACCGTGTGGTTTTGGACAAGTGTCTTCTACCAAAGCTCCAGGCTGACCAAAGCCTTGAGAGTGGATTTGGTAGACAAAAACTTGTGGAAGCCTATCGTTTGTGTGTGTGTGTGTGTATGCCCTCGTTCTGACATTATGTGATGGTTGTAAACAAGCTTCAATGTTGTACGTGTGATGTTTGTTTTTAGTTTTCCATTGCGAAATAGGTTTGGCCATGGGAAAATATTACTTTGGTTGGATACAGGTGAGAATTGGCAACTGGAAGGGCAGCTGGCTGTAGAAAATCTACCTCAACAAATTCTGTCTGAGCCAAGCAAGCATGGAAAAGTGTATGTTGTTGATGATGATGATGATGATGATGATGATGACAATGACAACGGTGGTGGTGGTGGTGGTGAAGGAAAAATGAGTCCAAGTTTAATAGACGTTTATACTTGTGATAGACTTCTATATTTGTAGCCTTTATACTCAGCCCTTTATGAAAACCAGATGTCTGGATATAATGGCAAACTGGAATTACGTCTGTGCCTAAACATTTCTAAGATTGGCCCAGTGCCTATTTCTGTTTGCTAGATGAAATGAGGTCATCATCACTGTCATTGTCTTATGGTCCTATTTTCTCATGCTGGCTTGAATTGGGTGAAACTTCTTGAAGCAGTATTTTATGGATGGATGCACTTTCTGATCCCAGCTGTTACTTGTCTTTGAGTAAGGTATTTTATTTTGCTCATGCTCACATGTCTAACTGCCAAGTTGTAAGGCTTATTGCTTTCATGGAATATAAACAAACATCACTGCTGCCTGAGCTGTGTCAATGCAAAGACACATGGAGGGGGAAGGGGAGGGAAAGAAGAAGAGAGAGAGAGAGAGAGAGAGAGAGAGAGAGAGAGAGAGAGAGAGAGAGAGAGAGAGAGAGAGAGAGAGAGAGAGAGACCCTCCACAAATATATCACACAGTGCTTTTTCATGTAATTTCTGTTGATCGAGTTCCACTTACAGAGCATTAGTTGACCTTGGACTATGCTAGAAGACACTTTCTCCGTGTGCCTTTCCATAGGCTCAAGCTTAAAACCATGCAGTTGTAAAGTAAACATCTTATCCACACTGTCATTCCTGTATGTATGTGATAATGTAGAATAACTAGTTTTATAATCTTGTGTTGAAGAGTTCAGAAAGAGGACGAAATAGTACTATCCATGACCACAAGAGACTTTAACCCTTTCGTTACTAACCCGGCCGTAGCTGGCTGAAAAATTTTTTGGTTCATAAGACTAACCCGGCCGTAGCCGGCCGAGTGTACCCATTGTTACTTAAATGTATATTTGAACCCAAATCTCGTTAGTAAATTCGTTAAAACACCTGATTTCACTTTGCAAACAGTTGAGTTATTGTCTCCGACATTGTTTGGCATGATATTTGAACTCAGTGAATTTTGGAAGATTTTTTTCCACATTTTTTGCGGCGTCGATTTTTTTCAACTTTGAAGATGGAGAGGAGTTTCATGCTATCAAGCAGTGATTCCGAATTTGAAGGTTTTTCAACAGAAGATATGGAGATATCGAAGAAAAGAATGAATGAGCTACAAAAGCACGTGGTGAACGATAATCATCATCATCATCGTTTAACGTCCGTTTTCCATGCTAGCATGGGTTGGACGATTTGACTGAGGACTGGTGAAACCGGATGGCAACACCAGGCTCCAATCTAATTTGGCAGAGTTTCTACAGCTGGATGCCCTTGAATCGGATATTTCTGTATCCGAAACTGAAAGCAGCGATTCTGAAAGCAGTGATTCTGAAAGCAGCGACGGCGACAGCGAGGATGATTTTACACCAAAAAGAGATTAAAAAAATATTTTTATTAACAATTTTTCTGAGGAAACAGGGTCTACCCATAGTCTTTCTCAGGAAGCGAAACCTTTAGACTTCTTTTTCATGCTTGTTTGAAATGATTACTGCGGAAACAAACCGTTACGCAGAATGTAAACAAACCGGAAAAAAAGATAGCTTGTGGTTTCCTGCAACTGTAGATGAAATACGGGCATTTTTTGCCATAAATATTATTATGGGTATTAGACAGTTACCCAGAATAACAAATTACTGGAGCGATCAGGAACCTTTTGGCGATGAATATATTTCCAGTATTATGAACGAGTACGATTCGTGAAGCTGAACCAATATTTACATGTGAGAGACACTAGCAGTACACACCCCGCCAATACGTGGAGAACTTTGAGACAAAAATTATGCAAAAAACTCAAGAGGAACATTAATGGTATAATTTCACTGATAGAGGAGGGCCTACAAGAGCCATGGGCGCTACTCCATGACTGCAGCCCCAGCAAGTGCAAAAATCAAAAAAACAAAAACAAGTTTCAAATTGTGGCACAAACCCAGTCATTTTAGGGACAAGGATTTTGTTGGTTACATTGAATCTCAATACTAGTAAGTGTTTTGTCCAGTGCACTAATGGTTCTGCCAATTTGTCAGCTTAATAATAATAATAATAATAATGATTTCTAATTTTGACTCAAGACCTGCAATTTCAGGGTGGTGGTGTGGGTGGTGGTAAGCTAATTACGTCAACCCCAGAGAGTTCAACTGGTATTTATTTCATTATCCATGAAAGAATGAAAGGCAAAATCTAATCATCGTCATCATCATCATTGTTTAACATCCATTTTCTATGCTGGTATGGGTTGGACGTTTTGACTGGAGCTGGCTTGCCAGGGAGCTGTCCAGTCTCCAATTGTCTGCTGTGGCATTCTTTCTACAAATGGATGTCTTTCCTAATGCAAAATCTAATAATAATAATAATAATAATAGTAATAATAATGATAGTAATAATAATGATGATAATAATAATGATGATAATAATCCTTTCTACTAAAGGCACAAGGTCTGAGATTTTGAAGGAGGGGACTAGCTGGTTACATCGACCCCAGTGTTTCACTGGTACTTAATTTATCAACCCTGAAAAGATGAAAGGCAAAGTTAAACTCGGTGGAATAATAATAATAATAATAATAATAAAAATAATAATAATAATAATAATAATAATAATAATAATAATAATAATAATGATAATAATAATAATCCTTTCTACTATTGGTACAAGGCCTGAAATTTTGTGGGGAGGAGGTATATCAATTTCATTAACCCCAGTGCTCAACTGATGCTTATTTTATTGGCATTAAAAGGATGAAAGGCAAAATTGTCCTCATTGGAATTTGAACTCAGAACGTAAAGACAGACAAAGTGCTGCTAAGCATTTTGTCCGGCATGCTAATGATTCTGCCAGCTTGGCACCTTAATATTAATAATAATGATGATGGGCTCTCCCATCGAAGGCAACTTATGAGATTTCAAGTTATTGCCGAACGACTTTCACAAATGATTAGTTTATGGTGACCAAATGTTTGTGCAGCACATTAGCGCACTCCCATTGTCAAATGGATGTTGCCTGAACAGGTGCATTGTGTACCACACATCAGGTGTTGAAGTGATGATTGCAGAGCAGTGTCAGAGGAAGTGTTTTGCTCAAGAACGCAATGCACCACCCAGTCTAGGAATTGAAACCACAGTCTCACAATCATGAATGCAACACCCTAACCACTAGGCTGTGTACCCACACAATAATAATAATAATAATAATAATAATAATAATAATAATAATAATAATAATAACAATAATAAATTCAACTTTACGATGAAAGTAAACAAACAATGTTTATTTTTAGAAGCGTTGAGATGTATTGTAAGATACAGAAATAAACTAAACTGCCCAGCAACGAATTCTTCTGCAATTTAGTAAAGTATTTTTCTGCAATATATGGATAATTTATCCTGATCACGCTATTTTATAGCATTATCATGCATTTGAGAAATAAATTTATTTCTGTATCTTATAATAATAATAATAATAATGATAATAATAATGATAATAATAATTAATTCGTTTATTAGCCACAAAGGCTTACATAAAATTAAATTAAGAGTCATACAACAACATAAAAGACAAAAACAGGACGATACAAAGGGTTTTACAACGTGTAAACAATATAATAACAATTAGAATTAAACAATTTAAAACTCCCAATAGGGGAAGCGCTTTAAGGATCTTGTGGAAAACCCCACAAAAGCTATGGGTGCCTGAACAACTGGGCATGAGCCCTTCTCCTTTTGTTTACAGGTGCACCCTCAGAATTGGTCCTTTCACACTGGCCATTCTGCCAGCATTCATCCACCTTTCAACAAACTTGCTACAAGGCAACACTTCCCTCTCCACCCTCAACTTCCTTTTCAAGTGAATCTTAAAAAAGTTGATGAGGGCCTGGCCAAAGAGGAAAGTGCCTGTCTTTAGCCCTTTCAAACAGGTCCACCATATGACCTCTTTCACTACAGCCACCAGACAAATAAAATGATGATGATGATGATGATAATAATAATAATAATAATAATAATAATAATAATAATAATAATAATAATAATAATAATAATAATAAAAGATCTGGAAATAAAGGTAACTTGAATGTGGAGCCTAAGATCTGGAGATAGAAGTAACTCGAATGTGGAGAAATAATTCCTATTATAGTAGGTGCATTAGGTATGATAGAAAAGCATTCAGATAAATACATAACAAAAATGCCAGGACTTACAAGTATATATAACATACAGAAAATAGCACTATCAGGCACCGCACACATCCTGCGTAAAACACTTTCAATACAGTGAAAATAAGAGCACTACAACAAACCACAGCACATACCCGAGGCACACACAGAGCTGCGCTCAGTAATGGAGTGAAAGCACATGATTAAAAATAAGACTGCTGAATAATAATAATAATAATAATGATGATAGTTTCAAATTTTGGCTCAAGGCCAGCAGTTTTAGGATTGGGTGGTAAGTAAGTCAATAACATCATCTCCTCTACCCAACCGGTGCTTATTTTATTGACTCTGAGAGAATGAAATGGAAAGTCCAACCTTGGTGGAATTTGAATTCAGAACCTAAGAACCCAGAAGAAACACTGCTAAGCATTTTGTCCAATGAATTAATGATTCAGCCAGGTCAAAAACAAAACCTTCTCTAAATGTTTCCATCTTACAGATGCAATTCAATCTGAATATGAACATTTCCTCACCTTGCCGATCAGACAAAGCCTACAAGGTTATAGGTTCAATTCCTGCTTCACTGGAATCTCTTAGCTCACATAAAATACACCCACATAAATGTACAACTTATAAGCACTTATACATTTGTATCAGGTGCATACAGTTTCAACAAGTTGAAAGAAACGAGAAGTAAAAGGAATTAAGTTTCTACATTAATTTATTATATACATATTTTTTACATTTATAGATATTTAGAAACAAATCATTTCGTCGTAGAGAATTTACGACTTAAATTTATTATTAACTAGTTTCTCATTCTAACTAATAAGGTTTCACGACAATTCATTATTGTCGGATTTGATTATTGAACATGGCATATATATTAGCCTATACTCAAAAGGTTGAGTGTCGTGGACTTGGGTGGCAACCAACGAACACTGGAGATTTTGCCGAAAATCAGGGTTTTTATAACTACTCATACACGAATCATAGAACCGTAACCCCGTGAAAGATTTCTTCAACAAAGTTCATAATTCGTATATGGGCAGTAATTTTTAACCAATGAGAAATCAATAATTTCTCATGTTTGGGCAAACGAACTTACATTCTCTCTCCGCTTCTTATGAGTTTGCTACACAGTCATGTGTTTGTCTGTCTGTGTGTGTGAAAATGTACTGTACTGTTTACGAAATAACCTACATAGTTTTTTTGGCTACAATAACAGGACATTACCATAACTATTTCACCATTGTAGTACCACGACTATGTTTCATGGGCAACAACAGTAACAATAACAATAACACACTTGTTAATTTCAGTGTTTCTTTAAAGCAGTTTTATTCTTTATTTATCTGTTTAGTCACACTAGGAAATAACTAGACAACAGTTGTGAATATCATTATTACCAGCATCATCATCATCATAATAATCATCATTGTCATCATCATCATCATCATTGTCATCATCATCCCCATCATCATCATCGTCATCATCAGCAGCATCATCAGTGTTGTAGTAGTAGTCATCGTTGTCATTGTCGTCGTCATCATAGTTGTGATTGTCATTGTAATTGTCATTCTTATCCTTGTTGCCATTCCTC
>NC_142928.1:134288894-134383894 GCF_046866305.1 Octopus bimaculoides
ATCTGTGACATATATAACATGACTCAAGGGCAACTGACCTGGGCACCCAACAATAACAGCTACTCATGTATGGTAGTCTTTAGGATGGCATTGACTAAGGATTCCTAAATGTTCACTAGCTACCATGAGCTTTGCTTGCTAAAACCCTTACTGGTCTTGGGATTGTTATCTTTGCCATATAACATTGGCACTTTAACATTAGTGAGGTTGTAATGATGTGTATTGGCAAAATTGAGCTGAACAGAAAAACTGGAAATGCATATGTCATGAAGAGAAGTAGAGATAAACATATTGACTTTGTCATTGTTTTCACCATTATTCTTTAATGAATAAATGCCATCCTAATTATGTGATGTCAGCATGCCATCTCAAATCACACTGACATTCTTCTCTTCAGTTCAAGTTATTTGGATAGGTGTAATCTGTATTTGGATTATGACATGGTAAACAGTAAGGTAATCCTTATTTAGATTATAAACAATTAGGTTATCCATATTTGGATTATGACATGATGAACCATAAGGTAATACATGTTTAGATATATGATAATTAATAAGGTGATCCATAATTGGATAACAATATGATAAATACTAAAGTAATCTGCATTTGGATTATGACATGATATACAATAAGATAATTCATATTTATCTGCAGTGTGTTTAAATGGTTAAATAGTCATTTTAAATTGTCACTAGCTAATCATTCTTTGTGTTTATGATATTTTTCCTTGGATGTTGTTCTAGAATAAATACTTCTTGGTGTCTGATCGACCTGTGGATTTTGAAGGAAAACCGTTGAAAGAATCTGCAATATTCAGTTCGTACTGGAAAGCTAATCACCTGCCTTTGTATGGAATGGCTCAGCCAAACACTGCTAACCTGAAGAAAATTCTAGAAATGCTTTTGGCACACAGTAAACCAGTAAGTTTGAGATTGTCTCACGACAGATCTTTCATCTTTTACATTTAACATTTTGCTTGTTTCAGTCATTGGACTGTGGACATACTGGAGCATTGCCTCGGAGGGTTTATTAGTCCAGCGGTTCTCAGCCATTTGTTATCTACGGACCCCTTTGATTACTATTCTATTCTTGTGGACCCTCTTATTTTGTTTTCCACATATTCACTTGTGTAGGTTTGTAATAGCATTCTCTGAAAGAATGTGTTCCAGTGGCTGGAAACTTGCAGAACTATGTAAAATGTTTGAGAAACAACTTATCTGTCTCTTGCAATAAATACATCTCAAGCAAAAATTTTTTCCTGGACTCTTAAAATACTATTGTCAATCTTCTATTTACTAGTTTACTTGTGTGGACCCCCCAAAATTCTTATATGGACCCCCATAGCTCATATGGACCCTGGTTGAGAACCGCAGGTTTAGTTGAACATATCAACCCTAGTACTTATTTGTTAAGTTTGGTACATATTCTGTTAGTATTTTTTGCCAAACCACTTAGTTACTGGGTTGCAAAAAAAAACAAAAAACAATAGCTGTTGTCAAGCAGTGGTAAGGGGACAAACACAAACACACACATACATACATACATGCATACATACATACATATGTATATAGATATTAATATATGATAATAATGATGATATATATGTATATATATGTATATATTATATGTATCATCATCATCATCATCATCATCATCGTTTAACATCCGCTTTCCATGCTAGCATGGGTTGGACGATTTGACTGAGGACTGGTGAACTAGATGGCTACACCAGGCTCCAATCTGATTTGGCAGAGTTTCTACAGTTGGATACCCTTCCTAACACCAACCACTCCGAGAGTGTAGTGGGTGCTTTTACGTGCCACCGGCACGAAGGCCAGTCAGGTGGTACTGGCAACAGCCACGCTCAAAATGGTGTATTTTACATGCCACCTGCACAGGAGCCAGTTCGGCGTCACTGGCAACAATCTTGCTCGAATGTCTTTTCACATTCCACTGGCACAAGTGCCAGGAAGGCGACGTTGGTAACGATCACGCTCACCTCAAATATTTCCCTGAAGGAAGGCCTTCCTCTCCCTGGTCTTGTTGACTTTGAATTGTCATCAGTGCTTCTGTAAGCTTCTGTAACTTTATTTTTTCTGGGTAGGGCTGTTGGCCTCTACTCTTTGACCTGTCCAGCATGGGAGGCTCTACCAAGAGCTTCCACTCTGTTGGCGTAGACCTCAGGGTCAGTGAAATGCACAAGCCATCACACTGCAACAAGGAATGAATCTTGTGGTGGATCCATTCATTTTGGCATTGTCTTGTACTTGTATCAGCCATTAGACTGTGGCCATGCTGGGGCACTGCCTTGAAGAATTTTTAGTTGGAGGGATTGATCCCAGTACTAAATTTTTTAAGCCTCATACTTATTCTATCAGTCTCTTTTCGCTGAACTGCTAAGTTACAGGGGACATAAATACACCAACACCAGTTGTCAAGTGGTGGTAGGGGACAAACACTGACAGAAAGACACACGCATGTACGCACGCACACACACACACACACACACACACACACACACACACACACGTACACACATATATATATGATGGGCTTCTTTTCAGTTTCTGTCTATCAAATCCACTCACAAGGTTTTGGTCAGGCTATAGTAGGAGTCACTTGTACAAGGTGAGGTGCATACAGTGGGACTGAACCCAGAACCATGTGGTTGAGAAGCAAACTTCATACCACACAGCCATGCCTGTAATTTATTAACATTAGAGTAACTCTTTCTACTGATTTACCAAAGGAAAAATAGTAAAATGTACATTCTTGAGAATGTGACTATTGATACTGGTATGGTATGTGGTGAAGAAGGTCACTTTGTACTCACAAGGTTTTGGAATCAGTTCCATTGCATGGCACTTTAACTTTTTAGCGTTCAGATTCTTTTCTACTCTAGGCACAAGGCCTGAAATTTTGGAGGAGGGTGCCAGTCAATTAGATCGACCCCAGTACACAACTGGTATTTAATTTATCAACCCCGAAAGGATGAAAGGCAAAGTGGACCTCAGTGGGATTTGAACTCAGAACGTAAAGACAGACGAAATACTGCATGCTAACATTTCTGCTTGCTCACCGTCTTTAGCATTCAGATTACCTAGTCAGATGTAGTTCCTATATATCAACATTGTTTGAATTAATCATGCATTATCTTGTAGTTTTGAGAGTTTGATAATGCAGTTGTTTATCTTTAGAATGACAATTCAAGAGTAGGTGTGAGAGGCTGGATATGGACAATTTGAACAGACAGAATGTTTGGGTTAGATATGGTCATTTTAAATACTAAAGGATTAAGTAAGCATCTGTACTGTAGTCCCTGGCTGACCAATGGCTTATGAGTGAATTTGATTGAGGGAAAATACCGGAAGCTTTTAACAACCTACTCTCTGAGTGGTTGGCGTTAGGAAGGGCATCCAGCTGTAGAAACTCTGCCAAATCAGGCTGGAGCCTGGTGTTGCCATCCGGTTTCACCAGTCCTCAGTCAAATCGTCCAACCCATGCTAGCATGGAAAGCGGACGTTAAACGATGATGATGATGATGATATATAAAAAAAGGCAAAAAAACCTCTGTCAATTGAAAAGTAGATAAGGGTTGGTATAGAAACAGTATCCAATCACAAAACCTTGCTTTAAATCCTCTCTGTCTAACCCATACAAACACCGAAAAATACACATTCAAATGAAGGAACGACTGATTCTTGAGAAAAGAAAATAACTGCTTCAATTCAGAGTAAATGTGATGTCTTCTGTTGTAGGTTTTGCTACTTAATCTGAGAGAAGAACCAGTTTTTGTACTGGCAGTCAACCAACATGCTGAAAATGCTGTGTCTTATTCAATTCGGACAAAGGAAGAAGTGCATGATTGCATTGTTACAGGATTAACTGAGAAAGAGGCCAATGAACATGAACTGACACTTCGCAAACAGGTATCTCACTTTGCTTTTCTAATTATGTTAATGTCCCCTGTTAATTTTGAATATTATGATCATAATGTATGTTAGTTGAGGGCTCATGACCTAGTGGTTAGGATGTTGTGCTCAATATTGTGAGATTATGCTTTTAATTCCTGGATTGGGTGGTGAGTTGTGTTCTCAAGTAAAACACTTCATCTCAACTTGTTCTGTAATCACTTCAACTCCTGACATGTGGTACAATGTGCACCTGTTCAAGTGATGCTGATTTGATGGAGAGATTGAGCTAATGTACAGCATAAACGTTTAATCAATCACTATAAACAAATCATTTGTGCAGGTTGCTCAGCAAGAAAATGCAGAACTGGTTCTACCATTGGAATATGTGAGAGAGAGACCATCGGTCTATGTATATGAAGGAAATTATGATTTCATTCATTCACACAGGCATACATGCTAACATGCATGCACACATACATACCTACAACAAATACAAGCACACATAAACAGAAGATAGTTATTAAATAGGCGCAGGAGTGAGTGGTTGTGTGGTAAGTAGCTTGTTTACGAACCACATGGTTCCGGGTTCATTCCCACTGCGTGGCACCTTGGGCAAGTGTCTTCTACTATAGCCTTGGGCCGACCAAAGCCTTGTGAGTGGATTTGGTAGAAGGAAACTGAAAGAAGCCCACCGTATATATGTATATATATATATATGTATGTGTGTGTATATGTTTGTGTATCTGTGTCCCCCCAACATTGCTTGACAACCGATGGTGGTGTGTTTAGGTCCCTGTAACTTAGCGGTTCAGCAAAAGAGACTGATAGAATAAGTACTAGGCATCCAAAGAATAAGTCCTGGGTCAATTTGCTTGACTAAATGCGGTGCTCCAGCATGGCTGCAGTTAAACGACTGAAACAAGTAAAAGAGTAAATACCTGATCAACAGGTGAGATAAGGCAGGATGCCTCTAATACAGGAGTTCCCAACTCAGAACACAAAGAGAGATGAAATGCTGCTAAGCATTTTGCTCAGCATGTTTACCACCTTAATGCATAACTCAGTATTGGTTTCAAATTGTAGCACAAGGCCAGCAAGTTCAGGGCAAGGGGTTAAGTTGCTTACATCAACCCCCAATACTCAACTGGTATTTATTTTATCAACCCTGAAAGGACGAAAGGCAAAGCTGACTTGGTGGAATTTGAACTCAGAGCATAAAGACAGACAAAATGTCACTAAGCATTTTGCCTGTGTGCTAACGATTCTGCCAAGCTCACCACCTTAACCTATTACCTCCCATAATTCTATTAACTGGAATTTTTTTTATGAAACTTTGATTTCTAGCATAAAACAGCCTTAGAAACACGCTGGAATGATTAAAATAACATTTCAAAATAACATTTTAAGTAGAAATAAGCGAGATATTGGGTGAAAAATTAGCAAACCTCATTTGAATATCAGAGAAATATACCTAGTAGATATAGCAAAAAGGTTAGATATGTGTAAATATTGACAGATAATTACGAAATTTGTAATTTTTAAGTGATCTCATATGAGATCACTGATAGGTAATGGGTTAATGTTTAACTCAAAATTAATATCTGACATATACAAATCAGTGTGAATGCTAAAATTTTTGGATTCTTTCACAGGTTTTAAGATATGCTGCGACAAGCGACAGCTTTGATTTCCCCTTTTACAACTGCCCAGACGAAGAACCTTACATTTACAATGTACAGTATGAAGATTTCCTCATTACATCCAACGAAATGTATTCCAGGTTACAGTTTGAATATGCAGGTCTCAGGTAAGCATAATGTGTACCCAGTAAGCTTAAATAGTACTACCTACTTGTTTTAACCATTTACTTGCAATTTCTCTTTGTAGTTGCTAAACATGCTAGAAAAAGCAGCCAAAAATTTTACTAAAATCACACTGTGGTCATGACTGTGGCTATTGTTGTGCTCATGCTTGTGCTCATGTTTGTGTAAGTGGTTACAGTTGTGGTTGTGCATGTGGTCATGCTGTGGGTGTCTTTGTGCTCGTTGTTGTAGTCTTGCTCTTGCTGGTGGACGTTCTCCTCCTCCTCCTCCTCCTCCTCATCTTCGTGCTCATGCTTTTATCTGAAATTATATTAGTGGATAATGTTATATGAAACATATATGAAACCTGAGGAACAAAGGCTGGATGGTCATGGCTGGAAAGTTATCAATCATAGATCTGTTCAGAGAGAGAGCTGTCATGGGGTTAAACAGCAACACTCTTTTGCAAATTGTGAATCGTAACATGCACTTATACACACACACTCACACACAAATATATAGCCTCCTTCTCATCCACATTGTCTTCCTCCTCCTCCTCCTCCTCCTCCTCCTCCTCATCATCATCATCATCATCATCATCATCATCATCATCATCATCATCAGTAGCAGCAGCAGCAGCAGCAGCCACCCTTTCATCCTTCACCTCCTCTTCCTCCTCTTCTTCCTTCCTCCTCCTCCTCTTCCTTCATCCTCCTCTTCCTAGAGTGCACTCAGAGCTGTGTGCTTGTGCAACATTCTGTAGCTACTACAGCTTTCTCCTACATCTTGAAGCAAAACCAGCTGTAAGCTATCAAAATTGATTACATGATTCCTGTTCCCTTGTCAAATCATTAATTAATATTATGCTCTGTACTTGCCTAACACTTTACTGTAAATCATATGTATATTGAGTTCTGTTATTAGTATTGCTATGCCTAGAGACTGAAAGAGAAGAAAAACAAAGTTTCACTCATACTGTCTTTCTTTCTCAACTGTCTGTGTGTCTACTTCTGTCAGTACTGCTATGTTTCAGCTTTCTGTCTCCAATTCTTTTTCTTTAACATGATGTGGTTTGAGGGAGATTTAACTGCTGTTTCTCAGAATGGGGAAGGGGGAGTCTTCAAGATGATCCAGGGTCTAGACGTCTTGCAACTGCCACCATTGAGGAAAACATTGATCATGTTCACCACATGGTGATAGATGAGAGGTGATTGACTATAAATCAAATAGACAATGCTATTAGAATATCCTATGAGAGAGTTGAGAATATTTTGCACAATGAACATTGCATGATGAATGTGTTTGCTCAGTGAGTTCCATGTTTTCTGATACCTGATCAAAAATGCACCTGGTTGATCACACCATGGGGAAATCTGATATTGTTTGAGGCAGATCCAGCTAGTTGCCTTGAATGTTTCTTAAGCTTAGATGAGTGTTGTCTTCATCAGTTTGAGCCAGAGATAAAGAGACTATCCATGCAGTAGAAACACTCTTCCTCACCTACTCCAAAGAAGGTCATGGTTGTTTTATCTGCAGGGAACATGATGGCCTCAGTTTTTATGGATGCAAAAGACATTGTATTTATCAACTATCTTCAAAAAGGCCACATCATTGATGCTGAGGCGGTTATGAAAGGTAGTCAAGTCCAGATACCCGGGTCTTGTTTCATTTGGACAATGCTCCAGCACACAAGTCATTGGTTTCAATGGCTGCTGTGTGTGAGTGTGTCTTTGAACTGGTTGATCACCCTCCCTATTCTCCTGATTTGGCCCCATCTGACTATCATCTGTTCCCCAGTATGAAAAACACTTGGCTAGGAAGCATTATCACAGTGATGATGACGTCATATCTGCTGTTGATGACTTTCCTGACCAACAGGATGAAAGCTTTTTCACCAATGGGATCCAAGCACTAAAACACCGATGGAAGTAGTGTGTGGGCCACTAGGGGGACTATGTTGAACGATAAACCTTATTTGATCACATTCCATGAGAGTATCTTGGCCTGCTTTTGAACTTTTCAACCAACCCTAATACAATGTGCACTGAGGCACCAGTGAGGTCACCAAATAACATACAAGACTAAAGTTTGGAACATAAATTAAAATGGAAATTTGTAGGAAAGTTTTAATGTTTGATCAATTTAAACAGGAAGATTGTATGATAGAACTAACTAGTGGCAGTATTGGGTGGACCTGTACAATAGGAGTGGATTTGTGTCAGAGAACAAGAAGTGATTTAACATAAGTTCATATCAAATGAGTTAAATTTCAGAGTATATCTGATGTTTTTTTGTTTTTACTTTCAGGTATTTCAGATGGTGTATGCCATTATACTCAGCATTATCAGAAGAACAATTCGATTCTTTCATTTCATTTATGAAGGTAAATTTAAACTTTCAAAAAGTACTTTTTTTGTTTCTGTGTTTATACTTCATTGTCTTCCTTTCAGTTAAGATCTCTTTATAGCTGAAAGATATTTACTTTCTTTGTATCTTTTCTTTTTCCTTAAATTTTCTAACAGCCATATGTCTTTGATGTGAAGCAAACCTGCATTATTCCGGCTATACTTATTGCTAAGGACAAAAGAGATGAGCGATGTACAACTGCAATGGTTATGTGCAGTCTCCTCTATGGAAACGTTTTTGGGTTTCCACATGAAGCCAAGTAAGTTCTAGAAAGATATATCTTTTATCATTAAGACTGGCCATGGTGGGGAAATGCCTTGAAGAATTTTTTTAGTTAAATGAGTCAACCCTAATACTTACTTTTTGTTAAGCCTGGTACTTATTTTATTGGTTTCTTTTGCCAAACTGCTAAGTTACAAGGATGTATACACACCAACAACACTTGTCAAGCAATGGTAGGGAACAGACAAAAACACACATGCATGTACATACACATGCATGCACGCACGCATGCGCACACACACGCACACACACACACACACACACACACACACACACACACACACACACACAAACAAAGAGGCCTCTTTCAGTTTCTATCTACCAAATCGATTCACAAGACCTTGGTCTGCTGAAACTATAGTAGAAGATATTTGCCCAAGGTGCCATAAAGTGGGACTGAACCTGGAACTAGGTGTTTGGGAAGTTTGTTAGTGAGGTCAGAGCAAGGCAGAAAAGCAGTGGGGTCAACGAGTCTCTTTGGAAAAATTCCTTTTCTTATGGGTATAGGGCAAGTTTTAATGACTTGTGATTCATTTTCCAGTATTACATGATTTTTCTTTTTAATGACCTGTGATTCATTTTTCAGTGTTATGCTGGTTTATTATTATTATTATTATTATTATTATTATTATTATTATTATTATTATTATTATTATTATTATTATTATCATTATTGCCTTTAACTTTCAGCTCTTCACCAGCCAAAATCAATCCAAAGAAGCCATGCTATGAAAAAGGAGAATTCCAAGTAATTAGATCCTTGGTGTCTTTGGTACCAGATGGTTTGTTGCGAAAACAACAGGTAAATGGAACCGACTTCTGCTTTATATAAAAATAAGGCTTTCAGTTTTAGCAGGCAGGTGTTAGTCAGTTTCATGCTTCCAAAGACTTGAATGGTACTTTATTTTATCCACCATGAAAGCATGAAAGGCAGAACTATTATGGATGAGTGCATGTTAAATGTAAATGCAACATTGTTACTTTGATTGTTTTTATTTTGTGTGCTTATTACAAATTAATTATTGTCAGACAAAGCCTTAGCACACAATAGCAAATGTGTTGATAAAATAAGTACCAGATGAGTACTGGGATCAATGTAATTGACGACCCCCTCTACCAAAACTTCCAGCTTATGCCTATACTAAAAAGACTTATAACATTTTCAACGGGTTTTTTTTTTTTTTGTGAATTTCTACTACATTATCAGTTGCATTGCTGTGTTCCTGAGATCTGTACAGCATTGTCTTTCAGGAATGTAGATCTTTGTATACTACATAAGCTTTGCTTTGTTGCAACCTTTTGATCCTGGTCTGGCTTCTGTTCTGAAGATAAATTCCTCCCTTCATTATTCAAGTTTATGAGGCACTCAAAAAGATCCTCAACTCATTATGACATTAAGAAAAACAAAAAAAGATAAACCCCAGAGTAAGAGATGACTATTCAACTATGCACTTGGTAACCAACACAAAAAAGTCAATAACTTGTATCCTGTCGCCAACACCATGATATCTGAAAGTTTTATTAATAATATTCAGTCCACTCTAACCAGTGAGTGAATATTATTTACTTTACTTAAGCCCTTTGTTCTCTGTGGAGCATGGGCTGTTGATGACTTTTCTCCTCTCTGGGGCTGTCTTTTTGCTTCTTTTCAGTTGCTTCCCTGCTTTTTCAGCTTCACCACAGTATTTTACATATATTTCCCTGAGAGAAGGCCTTCATTTCCAAAGTTATGTTGGTTTTGAATTGTCATCAATGATTCTGTAACTTTACATTTAGTGTTGGCCCTATGCAAACCCATTTTTACTTCTGAGAAGGAGTGAGGTGAGTCATATTAGTCTGGCCCCTGTTCTTTGACCCGTCCAGCATCAAAGGCTCTACCAGGATTTTGCACTCTGCTGGCATAGCTCTCAAGGTCATTGAGGTACACAAGCCACCACATTGCAGCAAGGACTGATTAAAACACTTCCTGTAACATAAGTTGGTGTATGAAGACGACATCTTAGTATTTCAACAAATAGTTAGGAGATTCACCACAACTCCACCCCCAAAACATCCCCCCCCCCTAAAAACCAGGAAATTATTTCTGCACATTTCTTAAATATTCTGTCTGTTTCAGGTTGATGTTATAATAGATATGTGTTGTGCTGAAGGACAAAATCTACGATTGTGTATACTACAGGCTAAAAATTTGGTTTCTAAACTGTTGGAAAACCATCAAGTAAGTTTGTTTTATATCTAAAAATTTTCTTTTTAAAATGTTTCTTGAGATTCCAGCTTATAATGCCATGTGTTTATGTATCATGCATATGTCTTACAACTAGTGCACAAAACAAAGGAAAAAAAATTGTGCTCAAGGTTTCCAAAATGAAGTTTTTTTTTTGTTTGTTAATTCAAGATGGTTATTCTCATGGTTGTACACATACTTTGTGGAGAAAGACAAAATTTTCACACCACAAAATTTTTGTCTGCATACAAAATTAGTAGGAACATTATTTATGAATAATGTGGGGGTTGAAACGATCTTAACATAAACTTTTGATTAAAAGATATATAAGTTATAGGTGCAGGCATGGCTGTGTGGTAAGAAGCTTGCTTCCCAATCACATGGTCCCTCGTTCAGTCCCACTGTGTGGCACTTTGGCCAAGTGTCTTCTACTATAGCCTCCTGCTGACCAAAGCCTTGTGAGTGGATGTGGTGGACAGAAACGGAAAGAAGCCTATCGTATATATATTAGGGTGGAGTGAAAAATGCAACTTTGGAAATTAGTAACCAAGAATTAATATTTTGTTGTGAATTAGGGTTAAAAGAGGGGTGTATAAAGAAATTTGCAGTTAAATATTTATTTCAGGCTCCACAATGCAATTGAAAATTTTTTAAATCGCTATTTTAGGTTGAATTTTGGATTTTATGGATAAGTCATAATGAATACATATTTCTACATAGCAGAATGCAAAACAGTAAATATAGTATCCTTAAGAGGTTGCATACCAAGTTTCAATAAAATAGACTATAAAAAGAACAGGAGTGTGAACTTCTTTCCAGTGTCACTGCAATGGTCATTGTGTGTGGACTCATGTTGTACATGTGTGAAGTTTTCTGCATTGTACCTTGACTTTAGGCTATTGTATTAAAATTAATGATCATGTTAAATTTAGTGTTGTTTACATTTCGTGATGATTCATAAGCCAATAACGTGTCATGATATTGAAAGCTGAATATTTGGTACTCCATATGATCTTAGTAAGCGAGTTTTGCCAACTTATACTGATGTACTAAAATGTGTTTTATTTGAATGAGAAAAAGACAAGAATGTAGTTTAGAAAGATCTTTCAATTAAACAAATTGTCAAGATCATCATCATTCATCATCATCATCGTTTAACGTCCGCTTTCCATGCTAGCATGGGTTGGACGATTTGACTGAGGACTGGTGAAACCAGATGGCTACACCAGGCTCCAATCTGATTTGGCAGAGTTTCTACAGTTGGATGCCCTTCCTAACGCCAACCACCCAGAGAGTGTAGAGGGTGCTTTTACGTGCCACCGGCACGAAGGCCAGTCAGGCGGTACTGGCAACAGCCACGCTCAAAATGGTGTATTTTATGTGCCACCCGCACAAGAGCCAGTCCAGGTGCACATCCAGCCCTTGTGTTATGATTGAGTCAGTTAAACCGAAAATCTTAAACTTTTATCTGAAGTACCAAGCATTATTAAAATCTGTATAAAATAGAAAGAATGTGCCATTGTTTCAAACAAAGTGTAATGTGTTTAAAAACAGTGCAACAAAAGATTTATTTGATATTTCCTGTTGCAAATGCAATTCCTTTAAAAACTGTAGTTGTAGTAGAGACAAAAATGTACTACAGAGAGAACAAGATTTTTTACAGGATCAACAGACGAATAGAAAATTGATCATTGGTGGAATAGATCAAGCAGTATCTAAACGGAACATTCAGAGGTTAATTAGAAAGAATCAGCCAGATCAGAGTCACCCTTCTACATCAGCAAAGGAAAATTTAAGATTTTTGGTTTAACTGATTCAATTGTAGCACAAGGGATGGATGCCTTTTGCCAAAGAAAAATTATCTTTTCTGCTACAACCTTGACAATTTGTTTAATTTATTTTAATGTGTGTGTAATCTAGACCTCATGTAACATATATTTGGTTACCTAGTATTAAAAATAATAAAGAAAACAAAGTCGAAAAGTATATTTATTTCATATAATTTTGAAATTTCAAGTGTGTTGCGGAACCTGAAGATGTAAATTTAAGAACTTCAGACTTTAACACAGTTGATTTTAAAGGATTTCGCTATAAAAAATATATTCTTGAACACATATTTTGAAAATCTGTGTAAAATGTATCTTTTTCACTCCACCCTAATATATATATATATATATATATATATATATATATATATATATATATATACACATGTATGTATATATCTATTTGTGTTTGTGTTTGTCCTATCACCACTTGACAACCAGTGTGCATGTGTTTATGTCCCCCCATAACATTAGCGGTTCAGTTAAAAGAGACCGATAGAATAAGTACCAGGTTTTAAAAAAGAAGTAAGTACTGGGGCCCATTCATGCGACTAAAAGCCCTTCAAAACTGCTCCAGCATGGCAAAAGACAAAAATAAGTATGTATGTATGTAAAGTCATACTGTCAGGAGGTATGAAAGGTGAATATATATTTAACCAAGTGACTTCCCATAAGATTATGACTGTTTCACAGCCTTCTTCATGTATTAATTTTGGTATGGAAAAAATTATGCATAAATGTTAGCATTTATATCTATACTCAGTATTATAGAATACAATTGTGTATTAACAAATTAATTCAAATAAAGAAAGCCAGCTTATCAGATGACTGGAACATTATGGTTACTATAACTATTCAACTCTAAATATACACACAAAATTTCCTCTTTGAATATATATATATATATATATATATAATAATACGCGGTAAATTTGGAAAATTAGATATTCGAATACGAACCATGCTCTCTATTTGACTCGTATCTCGAATGTTGTCTGGTCATTCTGCCGATGATAGTCCTACCTTTGTGAGATATATAATTTTTATCTTACTAAAATTGACTTGAAACCATGGTACGGAATATAGATTGGTAAATGTTTTTATTTTTCATTCCCTTTCGAAATTATCCCTATTTTTTGTGGTATGTAGTCTTGCTGCTATTTCTAGTGGGTTAGATGTCCTATTACAGGTATCTCTGTATTTTAAATAAAAATATATACATATATATATATATATATATATATATACAATGTATTGAAGGCTGGAACTAGACAAAATTAGATTGATTTAGTCAGTATAACCAAAGATATATTGCTTCATATCAATTAAGTGCTAGAGAGAAATTTAAGCAACTGACTATCCTTAATGTAAATCTGTATCTAATTAAGTGTGCATATATGATGGACTTCTGCATGGTTTCCATCAACTAAATTCTATTCACAAGGCATTGATCAACACTGTGCTATACTAACAGACACTTGGCAATGGTGTCATATTGTGGAGCAAACTTGGACTCATGTATTCTTTTCTACTCTAGGCACAAGGCCCAAAATTTTGGGGGAGGGGGCCAGTCGATTAGATCGACCCCAGTACGCAACTGGTACTTGATTTATCGACTCCAAAAGGATGGAAGGCAAAGTCAGCCTCAGTGGAATTTGAACTCAGAACGTAAAGACAGATGAGATACCACTAAGCATTTTGCCTGGCATGCTAGCATTTCTGCCACCTTGGACTCATGTATTTGTAAAGCTAACTTCTTTATCATATAGCTATTCCTGTGCCTATACTTAGAGAAAATTATCCTTTTGTTTTAATTTGTTAGTATTTTGTTTAATATAGGGTAACATATTTCTTCTGATTATTTGATAAAGAGAGCATTGATATCTTGAGGTGACAGGGTATGGGACAACTAGTAAAGAGGTCACTTGATGATGGTATCTTGCCACTGGTACTGCAATGCTTACAAGACTTATCAAACGGCTTTGGGTTCTGTCCCACTGCATGTTACCTTGGATAAGTATCTCCTACTAAAGCTCCAGGTCAACCAAAGCCTTGTGAGTGGATTTGCTTGATGGAAACTGAAAGAAGCTCATTATGTATATGTTCGTATTTTAATGTTCCACTTAGGCATAGTGATACTAATAAGTGTTAGTTGAGTACAGAGCACAATATGAAATTAAATAAATGACAAAGGAATGGGAAATTCTACAATAAATTTCATTATCTTACAGCTGTTTCTGCAATAAGATGAGGTGTATCACCATATAACTTCCTTGGAGCTTCTAATATGAAGGAAGCTATAAGGTGATGTACTTGCAGTCAGCTCTGAGTGCACTGCATCTTATAGCAGAAACAGCTGTAAGCTAATGAAGCCCATTGCATTGAGTATATATATATATATATATATATGCACATGTGTGTGATAGTGAGACTTTGTACTTGCCTTGTTGTCATGTCTATTTGCTGGTTGTAAACAATGGCTCACTGAAAATATCAGATGTTGTCATTTGCTTGCAGTCCACTGTGAAAGCAAGTTCGGGCTTCTTGACATGTTTTGACATGCTGTGTGATCTTTGTAAGTAAAAGGCTTGTTTATATAGTTGTCAGTTCTCTTTGTAAACATGTCCTGGCTGTTTGCTTATCAAAAGGCTGTGAGAATATTGCTTTACTTGAAAAAAGCTGGGGGTAGGTATTAGGAAGGGTGTCTGGTTGTAGAAAACTCTGCCCCAGTATATTCACATCTGATCCATGCAAACATGGAAAAGATGGCATTAACACAATGATGACCATGATAGTTATAGCATTCATAGTTGTAATATTAGTAGTTATGATAAGGTGGCGAGCAGGCAGAATTGTTAGCACATCAGACAAAGTGCTTAGCAACTTTTTGTCCATCTTTATATTCTGAATTTAAATGCTGCCAAGGTCAACTGCCTTTTGTCCTTTCAGGGTTGATGAAATAAGTACCAGTTGAGCACTGTGGTCAATGTAATTGACTTACCCCCCACCACTCCTACAAAATTACTAGTCTTTTTCCAGATGGCAGAATCGTTAGCACACTGGGCAAAATGCTTGCAGCATTTCAACCGTCTTCTACATTCTGAGTTCAAATATTGCCAGGGTTGACTTTGCTTTTCATTGTTTTGGAATTGATGATATAAGTATCAATTGGATCCTGGTGTCGATGTAATCGACTTACCCCCTACCCCAAAATTGTTGGCCTTGTGCAAAAAATTGAAGCCAGTATTTGTAGTTATGATATCAATAGTAATGATCTTCATATGAGGCACCACTAGCTATAATAAAAAGTATTTATGATATTGATACATGTGATGTCTTATGATGTATTGTCAGAATGTAATAAAGTCGTTTACTCTCTACAAACAGATCAAAGAATCTCAGGAGGCAACAAACAAAGCACTTCGGTATTTAGATCGTTATTTCTACCTAATTTGTTTTAATGCATATCTTGCTGAACAGGTATGTATTTTTCCTTCATATTCAATAAACGATATATTGTGTATTATCATGTATTATTTTGTGTCCCAACATCAAATTTTCAAGTCACATTAAAGTTAATAAAAGTTTGTGATTGTTACTTTAAAAAAGAAATAAATATTCCTTATATAAAAATAATTAATGTTTACAATGAAAGAATGAAGAATTGCTTCTGTGCTCACTGAGCCTGCTAGAAATAGCAGCTTAATTTTCTTCCTCATATACTTCCATCTTAAAAATAGAAGGATGAGTCACAAAAACAAAAAAATAAAAATGAAAATACAAGATTATTATGGTTGAAAAGAACGTTTGTATCATAGAACCAGGGGTGGTCAGGGGTAGTCCCAGGTGGTTTGATATCAGAAGGGTTAAGGATATGGTGCAATGCCTGTTGCAGAGTTAAACAAATAATTTTATAACAAAGACATCACTATCAAGCAATGAACTTGCAGAATCAATAAAATGTTGGATACAATACTTCATGGTATTTGTTCTGACTGTCTGCCTTCTGTGTTCAAACCCCACCAATGTTAACTTTGTCTTCCATCCTTTTTGGGTTTCACTGAATAAAAACTGAAAGGTAATTTTCTATTGTAACAAGATGGGATCAGGGAACAAAACTTATTTTGCTTGTTTGAGTGGGTGGGGGAACCCTCACATCCAGAATATTATTAAATCTCATTTTTTTGAATTATCTATTCTGGAGTAGATAATCTATTTACTTTGTATGCTCTATTTAACCTTTGCTTCAACACATCCTAAGGTTCAATTTCTTTTTTGACTTTTCTATTTATAAATGGTTGGTTATCTAGAGAAAAGGACAGAAAAAACGCTATACATAAATATTTCTTTAAATAGCAGAAACCAACACTAGCAACTTCCAATAGTTCACATGTATGATAATCATAACAATTCTTCATACTGCCATGTTGGATGAGAACCACAATAGTTCTTCAAGCCAACACAGTAGCCTAAAGGTTTGTTGTGGCTCTCATACAAGGAAACTTACCTAAGTATTATATATTACTAGCAGTATAGCCTGGCGCTGCCCGGGATTAAGCTAGGATTATTAAGTGATCAAGTGCTTTATTTCAAACCAAAATAAGTAACATGGACATCAGATTTGAGCGAAATCCGTTGAAATTGGTTTGGCTGAAAATGGTTTGCTGGCAATTTGATTGGGAAATCCCATAAGGAATCAGTTTATTGGTTATTTCCACTCATTGACTGTTTTTTTTTTAAAGTTGCATTAGAGATCTGCATAGGAAAAGGTTGGTCTGAAGGTTTGCATTGGGGATGTGAATTGGAGTAACTTAGGAAAACTTACCAACAGCCTTAACCAAAAAATAAGGGGCCTGTCCCTTCTAGGTTAACTCTAATCCTAAACCCTAACCCTAACCCTGACCCTAAAACCGTAACCCTAACACCAACCCTAATCCTAACCCTAACCCTAACACTAACCCTAACCTTAACCCTAATCTTAACCCTAACCTTAAAACCTTAACCGTAACACCCTAGTGGAAATCGTTCGGGTGTTAATCTGAAAAATTACCAAACCCTTTTTGTGGTCAGAAAAACGGGTTGGGGGGGGGGGTTGACAAATTGTTACATTTTTGTTTCATAGTTGTGAAATATAAACAAAACTATTTCGCTCCCAAAGTAGTATATGTGCGTGTGTGTGAGAGTGAGAGGTGGGAGAAAGATGAACGATTTAAAACAAATAAATGATTTAAAATAAATATATTTGAATTGTTGTGTGAGAAAGTATATATAATCTCATTATAGAATATAGTGTCTTTCAAAAACATCGTATATTTTAAACTATATCTCATGTTTAAGAAAAAAAAATGCCTTTTACATTTTACACTTAACTACATTTTCATTCCTAATACGCTTTCTGCCTCCCCTTTCCACTTTTTCGTTCTTTTTTTTTTTTGTTAGACGCTAGCAAAGTAAACTCTGTCTTGCTTAGAAAAATTTGCTTTGATTTCTGTCTGCCTTACCCACTTTTTTCAATTTTTTTTATTTTATACGCTAGCAAACACTGTATCTTCCCCCTGTCACAAACACACTATTTCTTTCTTTCTATCTCTGTCTGTCTGTCTGTCTGTCTCTCTCTCTCTTTCACGCGCGTACGCACAGATTTGACTTCGCCATGTCAACAAACTTCAAAATTGGTTAAAGTTTATCGAATTTTACAGGTATACGCGGGTACCTCTGAGAGAAAGTTCACTAAAATGCACATAGGGTCATTCCGAATCTTCTCCTAAAATTGGAGCGACATGCATGCTAATTTGTGGACGTGCATAAACCACATTCACGTACACATACACACAAACATCCTCTGTTTTATAGATATTGATATCACTAATGCCCAGGCCCCTTTTCAAATATTTATAATGACTATTGTGGTGCTGCTTGTTTTTGTATGTCTCAAATTGGTATTTATAATGTTTATTTTCATATTTTCTTAGTAGTGATTTCATTTTATAATCCTAAAGTATACAGGGTGTCCACAAAGTCTGGTCACATGGGATTAACACATACTTTAAGAAATTATTATTTCTTATATTTAATTGTTTATGTTATGATTTTATTTATTCCATGTACCCAGACTTTGTGGACACCCCGTATAATATTGTAACTGAAAATCTGTTGAGCTCTTAGATCTGCCTTTGACGAGATATAAACAGGGATTTATAATTTCATCTCACCTTCATCACTATCATCAGCTTAATATGACATCTGTTGTTTTAACATTTCAGGCTCGTCAGGCATTTAATATCAACTTTAGTGCATGGATGTTGAAACATCCAAATCTTTATCGTATCCAGGAACAACTGAATCTGTTTCCCAAGAAGGGCCAAGCATTGCTGAATGAATGCATAATGGTATGTTCTCCATTGGATAGTATATTCCTCACTGTGTGTTAAATGGTTATGTATTTTGAATTGGGTGACATTGTTTATTGCATGGTATGTTGTGAGTTATATTTTGCATTGTATAACATGTATTGACATGGCTTGAAGGTTGTTGGTCTGGTCTGTGGTGATGACTGGTTGAGTTGATGAATGAAAATTTTTGTTAAATGGTATATCTCCATTTTCTTATTTTCTTTATATATATATATATATATATATATATATATATATATATATATATATATAGTACTTGTGTATATAAGCTTGACCAGTAACTGGTCTGTCAATATGCTAGAAGAAGATCACTTAAAAAATTCTCAAATAAGGATTCAGCGGAGCAAAAAACAGGCGGGTGAGACCGACCGCCTGTTTTTTGCTCCGCTGAATCCTTATTTGAGAATTTTTTAAGTGATCTTCTTCTAGCATATTGACAGACCAGTTACTGGTCAATCTTATATACACAAGTACTATAATCCTTTTAGGATCTCGAAAAGTTTTTTTCCTGAACCTTCTGATTCTCCTAATGTGCTAGTTTCCTGGTATTAAATTGATATTAATTAATATCGAATTTTTACCATATCATGTTAATTATATATATATATATATATATATATATATATATAAATATATATATATATGTATATATGTATATATATATATATATATATATATATATATATATATATATATATATATATATATATATATATATATATATATATATATATATATATGTATGTGTGTGTGTCTGTGTGTGTGTGTGATGTAGACTTAGTACACTTGAAAATGGCTGGAGAATATGCAAAATGAAATATATTGTAGGCAGGAACTGAAAAGATGAATTCTTTCACATTAATATTGACAGGATGAATTTTTTTGTAAATGTTCATACTGTTGAAACAATTAGTTTTAGAAGCTGGACAACCTTTCCATTCTAATCATTCAACAATAGAGCTAATTGCCAGCCAGGTAGACTGAGGTAAGTTATGATGGAGTTTCTGTAAGAACATATGATGGCTGTAGTTAATATTTAACTATAAGGTAATGTGGTCAATACTCTCAGCATCTTAACCCTTTTGTTACTGTATTTATTTTGAGATGCTCTGTATTTCTTTCAATTACTTTAAATATAACAAAGAAGTTAGTAAAATAACTTAGTTATCATTCAGCTAGTGTTAGGAACAAATTGTGACTAAGGTTTGGTGGAAGATTTTTATTCAAAATTTATGAAAACAAGACATTTGTACTCAAAGCCAGACCTGGTTTCAGCTGGGCTGGTAACAAAAGGGTGAACAACACAAGCACTGTTCCTGATTTCCATTAATTAATAAATCTGAAAGTTATCAATCATTAAAATATAGACAGCATTGTACTTATGAAAGTAAGTCTTTCTCTCTAAATCTAGGTTGAAGACACTATCAGTCAGGAAGACCGTTTGAGTTCAATACAGAATTTAAGTGTAGCTAACTTTCAAAAGGTCACTGGTCATCTTCCTCTTTATGGTATGGCACAGCCTGTTTCTCAGGTAAGTCAAAGAAGATTATGTTGTTTTACTGTTGATTTCTTTAAAGTCATACTAATATTCTTTTCTACTCTAGGCGCAAGGCCCAAAATTTTAGGGGAGTGGGGGCAGTCGATTAGATCGACCCCAGTATGCAACTGGTACTTAATTTATCGACCCCGAAAGGATGAAAGGCAAAGTCGACCTCAGCAGAATTTGAACTCAGAACATAACGACAGACGAAATACTGCTAAGCATTTTGCCCAGCGTGCTAACATTTCTGCCAGCTTGCTGCCTTAAAGTCATTCTAATATTACATATAGCAAAGTAATGGTTTGGCACATTCATTAAAGCCTTGCAAGAAATATCTTGCTGTATTTTTTTTCTACATTCTATAGGTAGAGGACACCAAAAGGGGTCTCAAGGAGTAGCATCTCTGCCTTCCTGAGCTAGTTTTCCACCACATTTCTTAAAAATCGTGGTAGAGGCCTTGGTCTCGGGACCACTCATGTCTAGAAACTGAGGTTGGGGATAAGCAATGGCATGCTTCCCATAGAAAATCCTGTTCCAAAAAAACCTCATGATAGCAAGGGAGAATGGGAACCAGCCAGCCCAAAGGTTGGGATGGGCTGCACCTGTCTGCCTCTGTTGCTATGCCATTGAGGTAGATCTGGCCACCCCCGGTAACAGGGACAAAACCTGAATTTAAAACACTGGATGATGATGAAGATGATGAAGTTCAAATTCTGTTAATGCCAACTTTGTCATTTGTCTCTCCAGGGTCTTTAGACTAAAGTTCCAGTCAACTTCTGGGATTGATTTAATTGACTAACCCCCACCTTTGAAATTTTACATCTTGTGCCGATCTTTTTCTCTTCTGTTCACAATTCTGGGCTGTCTTTTCTGCTTCCCTGAGTAAATGCTTTCCTTTCCTGATCTTTGTTTGAATTGTCATCAATGTGTCTGAAATTTATTTTTCTAAGTAGAGGTGTTGGCTCTTCACAAACCTATTTTTACTACTTGGAACCATGGTCTATATCAGTCTGGCCTCTATCTTTGACCTGTCCAGCACAAGATGCCCTACTAGGAGCTTGCACTCTGTTAGCATAGTTCTCAGGTGTATCGAGGCATACAGGCCACCACATCACAGTAAAGACTGGACCTTGTGGTGGTAGCATGCACCATGTTTTCACTAATTGTTTTTGGTGTTTATGTCCTTACATGCAGATATCGACATCCGCTTGGTTCCCTTTCCACCCTCGACACAGTGGAACATCCAGGTGATTTACATAGCATAATAAATGGTATAACCCAGCTGCTGTTATTGTAATATTTGTCTTTGTGGTGTTCTAGTATGACCTAAACTGTAATAAGAGCCTAAATATTTCAAAGAAGGATCAAGGATACAGAGCTTAAATGTTTCAAAGAATTATTAAACTTTTCATTATTGTATTTCTGTTGAAATAAATTGCCTTTGTTTCAAATAATTTTGAAAATAACAAAGAATTTAATGTAACTGTTAAGCTGCTGCAAGGCAGCAAGCTGGCAGAATCATTAGCACTCTGGGAAAAATGTCTAGCAGCATTTCTTCTGACCTTACATTCTGAGAGTTCAAATTCTGTTGAAGTCAGCTTTGCTTTTCATCCTCTTGGGGACAGTAAATTAAGTACCAGTTAAGCTCTTGCATCCATGTAATTGACTTGCTCTCTCCTCACAAATTTCAGGCCTTGTGTCTTTAGTAGAAAGGATCATTAAGCTGCTGTATGATGGCAAACAGACAGAATCAATAATGTGTTTGACAAAAGGCTAAGGCAGCATTTCTTCAAGCTCTTTACACTCTAAGTTCAAATTCTGAACTGAACTGAAATATCAATTGAACACTGGGTTTCATTGTCGTTGTTGTCGTCGTTGCTGTCGCCACTGCTGCCGTCATTGTTGTCCAGTGTTTTAAATCTGAGTTTTGTCCCTGTTAGCCGGGGTGGCTGGATCTATCTAAATGCCATATCAACCAAGGTAGGCAGGTGCAGCCCTCTCCAACCTTTGGGCTGGCTAATGCTCATTCTCCTTTGCTATCATGAGGCTTTTTTGGAGCTGGATTTTCTATGGGGAGCATGCTGTTGCTTACCCCCAACCTCAGTCTCTAGACATGAGTGGTCCTGAGATCAAGGCCTCTACTATGATTTGTAAGAAATGGAAAACTAGCTCAGGAAGGCAGGTTTGCTACTCCCTGAGACCCCTTTCGGAGCCCTCCTACCCTGCTCCTTTCTTGCATAGTACCAAACTATGAAGTTGTTATCTTTCGAACATAAGTTAGCATGAAATTTTGATGGAAAGTTTTAATTTACATCCTTTTAGAAGAGAATGTTTGTATCATAGAACCAAAGGTTGTCTCAAGCAGATTGGTAATGGAAGGTTTAACCCTTAAGTATTTAAAATGGCCACATCTGGCCAAAAATATTCTGCCAGATTTAGGTTCAAACTAGCCATATCCAGCCTCTCATGATTACCCTACAATGTCATTCTAAAAATATACAATCACAGCATTGAAATCTTGAAGCTACAAGATAATATATGATTAATTTAAAACAATGGGAATAAATAAGCATTACGTTTGGTAGAATAATCTGAATCACCAAGAGAATTAAAGAAGCACATTTCTTTAAAAATAAATTCTATAATTGACCAACTGTGTTGTAGATGTATGATGTATGACAAAAAAGAAATGAAAAAGCAAACAATTTTGATATTGTTAAGCATGGAAATAACAATAGTGCATGTGTTTAATAGTGGTTACTATGACTCTATCAAAGACAACAATCCAGATATATATGTATATATATATATATATTAATATATTGATATATAATCTCTTGATCATCTTTTATTACTTTATTTTGTCTTATTTTCCAGGCTGTTAGCAAGGTCTTAGACCATTTGACCAATGTTAAAATGCATTCCCATGTTATCTTTATCAACCTTCGTAATGATGTCAGTGTTGAAATCCATGGTAAACTGTATTATGTGAGTAATACCAACGACCCAAACAAACAACCAATCTATTTTAATGAGTTATCAAATTACAATGTAAGTCTTGAAACTTTTTCTTTCTTCTTCTACTGCTCTCTCTTTCTTTTTCTTCTCTCTGTCTCTTTCATTTTTGTTATGGGAGAAAAGGAAAAGGATGTCTCAGTCAAAAGTCCCTTTTTTAAGAAAGTTGTTGTGGGTCACAACCATCTCGTCATCCACCCAACATGTTCAGCCAACCAAAAATTGATGCCACTGTTTTAGTTTTTATAGACCAGTTTGCCTGAATGTGTGTTCAAGTGCCCACTCTGGTACCTCTTGAACTGCTAAAATTAGGAAATTGAAACATTTTAATCAATGGTTACCAAACAAAATAGAGAAACCGTTTTCTTTTTTTAATTTTCTTTTTATCATTTGAAATTTTGATTCTTTTCAAATTTTTAAATTTTATACATTTAGATTTAGATGGTGGCGCATTATTATAAAATACCCCTGCACCCAACTAATTACTACCACACACACACACACTCCCCCTCTTTCTCTCTCTCTCCCATATTGATAACGACTCAATAATATTTTTTTTCTTCTCTCAGCATATAAATATATTTTTGCAAGTATATAAACCAGCTCCTTAATTCTCTCATCATTCACATTTCCCCCATGACTAATAGGACCTGTAAAAGTCTGAGCCAATATTTATTTTGTTCTTCACTAAATTTCGTTTTGATGTATTCAATGTTTTTTTTTTTTTATATCTTGTAGGATATAGAATCTTTATTCAATGTGGAATCATTCAGGAAACAATTGAAAGTAAGTTCCATTTTAATTTACAAATGCAAATCCTTCACATTACTGTCATTATTTAGTGTCCACTTTTCCATGCTTGCATGGGTCAGATGGAATTTGTTGAGACAGAGTTTCTATAGCTGAATGCCCTTCCTGTTGATAACTCTCACATATTTCCAAGCCAGGTCAAACACGTTTTCACCGAAGATTGGAAACAAATAACACTGCTTGTATGACAGTGACACTCGTTTACAATTATTGCATAATGCCAAGACACAGAGATACAGACACACATATACAACAGGCTTCTTTCAGTCTCCATCTAGCAAACCTACACATAATGCTTTGTTGCCCAGGAGCTATAGTAGAAAACTCTTGCTCAAACTGTCATGCTGTGAGACTGAACCTGAAATCATGCTATTAGGAACTGAATTTCATTACCACACAGCCATACCTGTGTCTAAGGATATCTGCACAGCTATAGCAGAAAACATTTGCCCACAGTGCTTTGCAGTGGGACTGAACCCAGAATTATGTGATTAGGCAATATATTTCTTAACCACACAGCCATGCTTGTGCCTTTTATCTTTTATATTTTCCTTGTTTCAGTCATTTGACAGTGGCCATGCTGGGGCACCGTCTTCAAGAATTTATAGCTGAATTAATCAACCCCAGTACTTATTGTTTGTTAAGCCTGATACTTACTCTATCAGTATCTTTTGTTGAACTGCTAAGTTACAGGGATATAAACACACCAACACTAGTCATCAAGCGATAGTGGGGGCAAACTCAGACACAAAGACACATACATACACACACACACACCTACATATATGTGTATACTCTCTTTCTCTCTCTCTCTCTCTCTCTCTCTCTCTCTCTCTCTCTCTCTGTATATATATATATATATATATATATATATATATATATATTTGTGCATTTGATGGGCTTTTTTCAGTTTCCATCAACCAAATCTTCTTGCAAAGCTTTGGCCAGCCCACAGCTATAATAGAAGACACTTGCCATGCTGTGGGACTGAACCCAGAACCATGTGGCTGGGAAGCAAGCTTCTTACCACACAGTCACACTTGTGTCCATGTAAATTCCATTTGGTACCTTGGTTTCTTCTCTTATCTCAGCCTCTAGCTTCCTGCATTCTCAACTGCTTTTTTCAATTCACGAATCATCAATTATGTTTTTGATATTGCATGATTTTCCATTATTTTTTAAAATTATTTTTTAATTCAAATTTTTTCCAGTTCCACAAAGATGTCAATAATTCAGAAACACCTGATTTGATTGAGATGATGACAACAAAAGATGTATTTAGAATGACTGAAGGCAGTTTTCCAAACCAGCTTTATTATCATGTGCCAATACCTTTAAATTATTTATCAAATGAAAATGTAAGTAGGATTTGTGGTCATTGTTGTTGTTGCCACTGCTAACCACCACCACCACTACCACCACCACCGCAAACACCACCACAACCACAACCACAACTACCACCATTATCACCATCATCACCCATCACTTGAACCACTACCACCACCACCACCACCATCACCACCATCGCCATCACCACCACCACTACCACCACCATCATCACCAACACTGCTATCACACCATCACTACCACCACTTCCACCACCACCACCATCATCATCATCATCATCATCATCATCATCATTATTATCTTTATTTTTCTTCTCTTTCCAACTTCGTTTCCTTTTCTTGCTGAGTGTCTTCCTGACCCCTAGGGCAAAGAAACTCACTGTATATATTGGTTGGCCATTAAAGTAAACACACCAGATTGTTCATTTACAAAGTCAAGTTATGTGATAGATAAAAAAGGACAAAAGAAAGAAAAAAGCAAAAAAGCAAAAAATAGAAAATAGAAAGAAAGGAAAAGAGAAAACAAAGAAAAAAAGAAGCACCATCTTGTAGCTCTGAGATTTCAGTAATGTGTATATTTTTAGAATGGTGTTGTAGGGTAGGTGTGAGAGGTCAGATATGGCAGGTTTGATCATAAAAAAAACAAGAAGGATATTTGGGTCAGATATGGTCAGCTTAAATGCTAATGGGATACACTAACCACCAATTTTGCTGTTTTGGAATGCTAATTTACTTGAGATATTTTTATATTTGTCCAGATATTTGATTCTTTGCTTGAAGTTTTCATCAACGTAGAGCGCAAGTACAAAGACAACAGCAACCTAAGGAAATCCATTGAAGTTTCTCATCGCTCAAGTACTGGCGCCGTTTTCAGTAAAAGCCACAGCAACAAGAATACCTGCAGAACAAGTAATAATAGCAGTGTCAGTAGCATACTTTTCAACCCTGCCTACTGTTTCTTTTGCCCCAGTGGAATTGAACGAACCACTTTTGCCATGGCAGTGGCTTGTCTCTATATGTACCAAAAAGTTGTAAGTACACCTAAAAGAAATCTTCTATCTGTTCACTTGTTTCAATTATTGGATTGTGACCATCAAAGGTTTAGTTGAAAAAAATTGACCCCTATAATTACTTTTAAGAACAGAAATAAAGTTATTACTCAAATGCGTGATAATGCTATAAATAGCGTGATCAGGATAAATTATCCATTTATTGCAGAAAAATACGCTACTGGCCAGCCATGAGACTCGAACTCACATCTCTGTGATTACGTGTCAAGTGTTTTCCCATTAAACTAAACTTTATTTCTGTTCTTACAATACATCTCAACGTTTCTAAAAAAGAACAATCTTTGTTTACTTTCATTGTAAAGTTGAATTACTTTTAAGTTTGGTAGTTATTCTATCAGTGAAGTTGCATGGCTTACTGGTTAGGGTATTCAGCTCATGATCGTAAGATTGGCAATGTGTTGTGTCCTTGAGCAAGACACTTTATTTTTACTCAGCTGGTAAAAATGAGTCGTACCCCATTGTACTTTAATGGGCCAGCCTTGTCACATTCTGTGTTATATTGAATCTTTCTGAGAACTATATTATTAAGTGTATGTGTGTCTGTGGAGTACTCAACCATTAGCATTGTTAATTTTATAAACAGGCTGTTTGGTCGATTGGATCAACCAAAATGTGTTCAGTTGATTGGATCAACCGAAATGTGTGAGTATGTGTATACACACACACACACATGTGTGTATGTATACACAAACATACATTATCCACAAAAAATAGATATATGTATGCATACATATACACACATACACATGGACAAAAGCATAGACAAGTATGCACACAATAGAGGGAGAAAGCAATGGAAAAGCCAGTTTTTTTAAAGTATTTATTCTATCAGTCTCTCTTGATGAACTGCTAGACTACAGGGATGTAAACAAACTAATACCAGTTGTCAAGTGGTGCTGGAGGACAAACACCAAGCCATACACACATACATACATATATACATATTTATACATATGGCAGGATTCTGCACAGTTTCCATCTGATCAAATTCACTCACAGGTGAAGGTTGGTAACAGGAAGAGCATCCAGCAATAGAAAATGTATACTCTTTACTCTCTTTTACTCTTTTACTTGTTTCAGTCATTTGACTGTGGCCATGCTGGAGGACCACCTTTAGTCGAGCAAATCAACCCCAGGACTTATTCTTTGGAAGCCTAGTACTTATTCTATTGGTCTCTTTTGCCGAACCGCTAAGTTACGGGGACGTAAACTCACCACTATCGGTTGTCAAGCGTTGTTGGGGGGACAAAAACAAACACAAACATATACACACACATATGCACACACACACACACACATATATATATATATATATATATATATATATATCATCATCATCATCATCATCATCGTTTAACGTCCGCTTTCCATGCTAGCATGGGTTGGACGATTTGACTGAGGACTGGTGAAACCGGATGGCAACACCAGGCTCCAGTCTGATTTGGCAGAGTTTCTACAGCTGGATGCCCTTCCTAACGCCAACCACTCAGAGAGTGTAGTGGGTGCTTTTACGTGTCACCCGCACGAAAACGGCCACGCTCGAAATGGTGTCTTTTATGTGCCACCCGCACAAGCCAGTCCAGGGGCACTGGCAACGATCTCGCTCGAAAATCCTACAGGAGCCAGTCAGGCGGTACTGGCAACGGCCACGCTCAAAATGGTGCATCTCATGTGCCACCCGCACAAGAACCAGTCCAGGGGCACTGGCAACGATCTTACTTGGCTTGCCGGGTCTTCTCACGCACAGCCCATTTCCAAAGGTCTCGGTCCGTAGTCATCGCCTCGGTGAGGCCCAATGTATGAAGGTCTTGCCTCACCACCTCAGCCCAGGTCTTCCTGGGCCTACCTCTTCCACGGGTTCCCTCAACTGTTAGGGTGTGGCACTTTTTCACGCAGCTATCCTCCTCCATTCTCACCACATGTCCATACCAGCGCAATCGTCTCTCTTGCACGCCACAACTAATGCTTCTAATGTTCAGCTTTTCTCTCAAGATACTTACACTCTGACGGGTATTCACATTGACATTACACATCCAACGGAGCATACTGGCTTCATTCCTTGCGAGCTTACGTATGTCCTCAGCAGTTACAGCCCATGTTTCACTGCCATGTAGCATGGTTGTTCGTACGCATGCGTCATACAGTCTGCCTTTTACTCTGAGTGAGAGTCCCTTTGTCGCCAGCAGGGGTAAGAGCTCTCTAAACTTTGCCCAGGCTATTCTTATTCTAGCAGCTACACTTTCAGCGCACCCACCCCCACTACTAACTTGGTCGCCCAGATAGCGGAAGCTATCGACTACCTCTAGTTTTTCACCCTGGAATGAGATAGAAGTTGTTTCCTGTTTGTTTGCAGTCTTTATTGCACCTGAACATCTGCCACAAACAAAAACTAACTTGCTAGTTAACCTGCCTTTGATGTTGCTGCACCTCTTATGTGTCCATAGCTTGCACCGGGTACATCTTATAGAGTTACTACCTACTCCTTTTCTACATACTGAGCAGGGCCATCTACCTGAAGGGGTTTGTGTTTTATCTACCTTCCTACTTATTAGGATTTTGGTTTTAGCTAGGTTGACTCTAAGGCCCTTCAATTCTAGACCTTGCTTCCACACCTGAAACTTCTCCTCTAGTTCTGATAGTGACTCCGCAATTAGGGCAAGGTCATCAGCATAGAGGAGCTCCCAGGGGCAACCTGTCTTGAACTCCTCTGTGATTGCCTGGAGGACTATGGTAAATAATAGGGGGCTGAGGACGGAACCTTGGTGGACCCCTACCTCTACCCGGAATTCATTGCTGTACTCATTTCCAACCCTCACCTTACTGGCCGCATCTCTGTACATGGCTCGCACAGCTCTCACTAGCCATTCTTCTATCCCAAGTTTCCTCATTGACCACCAGATAAGGGATCGGGGGACCCTGTCAAAGGCTTTCTCCATGTCAACGAAAGCCAGGTACAGAGGTTTATCCTTGGCTAGGTATTTCTCTTGCAACTGTCTCACTAGAAATATATATATATATATATACATATATATATATATATATATATATATATATATATATATATATATATATACATATATATATATATATATATATATATATATATATATATATATATATATATATATATATACATATATTCGACAGGCTTCTTTCAGTTTCCGTCTACCAAATCCACTCATAAGGCTTTGGTCGGCCCAAGGCTATAGTAGAAGACACTTGCCCAAGGTGCCACACAGTAGGAATGAACCCAGAACCATGTGGTTGGTAAGCAAGCTACTTACCACACAGCCACTCCTCTCAACAAATCCTCTCTGAATCATGCAAGTGTAAAAGAGTGAACACTAAAATTATGATGATGATGATCTCAATGTTCCTTGAGTAAACTCTGATTAATATTTCATATTTTCTTTCTGTCTTAAATCTGAGGTCTTGTGCTTCCCGTTTACTTAATTCACTTAAACATGTCATAACACTGATTGCCTATTGAGTCATGGACTTTCAGTGATTAACTTGTTTAGATGTACTAAAATTGTACTGCCTAGGTTCATGTATGTTTATCCATCCATTCATCCACATACATATATATGTATGGTAATATATATATGTAGGCGCAGTAGTGGCTGTGTGGTAAGTAGCTAAATCTGTGATCTCTCATATTGTTTATATATATATATATATATACATAATACACAAAACTCTTGGCCCCTGAGTCACTCTGTTGCTTCTACTAAATATTGATAAAATATACATACACAAGCATGCTGTGTGGTAAGAAGCTTGCCTTCCAACCACATGGTTCTGGGTTCAGTATCACTGCGTGGCACCTTGGGCAAGTGTCTTTTAGTATAGCTTCAGGCTGACCAAAGCCTTGTGAGTGGATTTGGAAAACTGAAAGAATCCTGTAGTGTATATATATATATACATACATATATATATATATATATATATATATATATATATATATTTACGTTTGTGTGTTTGTTGCCTCATCATTGCTTGACAATCGATGTTGGTGAATTTATGTCCCTGTAACTTAGAATAACTACTAGGCTTACAAAGAAGAAGTCCTGGGGGTTGATTTGTTTGACTAAAGGCAGTGCTCCAGCGTGACCACAGTCAAATGACTGAAGCATGTAAAAGAGTAAAGAGTACATACATACATAGATACATACATATGTATGTGTGTGTGATGTAAAAAATGTGGACCAGACCCACTTTGGTTTTTTTTCTTCTTTTTACAGAATCTCCATTTTCAAGTACGGAGATTGTGATTCTGCAAAAAAAAAAAAAAATAAATAAATAAATAAATAAAACGGCATTTTAAAATTTTGATTTCCTCCATCCCTAACCCACCATAAATTCTTCGATTTTCATTTTTTCAGAAAATCATTTTTGCGAAATATGTAGAAAAATATGGAGATTATGATTCTAAAAAAAAAAAAAGAAAAATTGAAAAAAAGTGAAAATTGAAGAATTTGTTGGGATTGTGGGTGGGGGAAATTAAAATTTTAAAATGCCATTTTTTTTTGCAGAATCAGAATCTCCGTCCTCGAAAATGGGGGATTGAGTAAAAAAAAAAGGGGGGGGGGTGCGGTCCACATTTTTTACGTCCGCCCATATATGCATACACATGCACAAAAGCACATACAGATATGCACACAATAGAGGGAGAAAGTGAAGTAGAACAGAGAGAGAGAGAGAGAGAGAGATGGAGAGTGAGGAGATAGAGTGACACAGACAGACAGACAGACAAGAAAGAGGGGGGAAAAATGATTTAAAATTATTTGTAATGAAAATATGTTTCAGGGTTTCCCACCTGGAACTCTCCCTGGAGAGCAGGAACGAATTTCACTCCATGATGCTGAGCAGTCAATGGGAAACTTTCCGGTAAGTGACCTACTCTATTAACATTCAAATGACATCCTTACTAATCCTTCTGGTGGTGTGAAGCACTCATGGCAATGCCACGTAAAAACACCCATATGGTGCCACATAAAAGTGCCTGTGCAGTGCCATGTAAAAATGCTTGTGTGGTGCCATGTAAAAGCACTCATGTGGTATCACACAAGAGTGCCCATGTGGTGCCACATAAAAGCGCATGTGCAGTGTGACATAAAAGCTCCCCATGTGGCGCCATGTAAAAGCGCTCATGTGGTGCCACTTAAAAGTACCCATGTGGTGCCACACAAGAGTGCCCATGCGGTGCCACATAAAAGTACCCATGCAGTGTCACATAAAAGTGCCTCTGCAGTTCCACGTAAAAGTGTCTGTGTGGTGTCACATAAAAGCACCCAGTACACTCTATAAAGTGGTTGATGTTAGGAAGAGCATCCAGCCAGTAGAAGCCATGCCAAATCAGACTGGAGTCTGGTGCAACTCCCTGATTTGCCAGCTCCTGTCAAACTATCCAACCCATGCCAGCATGGACAACAGACATTAAATGATGATGTTGATGATGATGATATATATATATATATATATTTATATATATATATATATATATATATATATATATATATATATATATATATAACCAAGTGAAATCGTAGTTGTGGCCAATGCCTGTGCCACCTGACTGGCACCCATACCCGTGGCACATAAAAAGCGCTATTCGAGTGTGGCCAATGTCAGTTCTGCCTAACTAGCACATCAAGAGCTCCATTCAAACATGGCCAATGTCAGTGCCGCCTGACTCGCACCTGTGCTGGTGGCATGTGAAAAGCACCATTTGAGCATGGCCGCTGCCAGTGTCACATGACTGGTACCCATGCACGTGACATGTAAAAGGCACCCATTACACTCTCTGAGTGGTTGGCATTAGGAAGGGCATCCAGCTGTCGAAACCTTGCCAAATCAAATTGGAGCCTCGTGAAGCCTCCCAGTTTGTCAGTTCTCAGTAAAACTGTCCAACCCATGCCAGCATGGAAAGCAGACGTTACATGATGATGATGACGTATAACATCTTTTACTTATTACTTGTTTCACTCACTGGACTGCAGCCAAGTTGGGGCATTGCCTCGAAAGGTTTTAGTCAAAGCAGTTCAGTTCAAACTCAGTACTTATTTTCTGTTTTAAGGACTGGTTAAGCAGGCAGATGTTAACTGATGATTAAGATGATAATTTACTTATTCCATCAATTGGTTTTGCTGAGCTGCTAAGTCATGAAACCATAAACAAACCAATGCTGGTTGTCAAGTGGTGGGTGTGACACACACTCACACACACACACGCGCGTGCCCCGCTGCCGCCACTGCTGTCGCCGCCACCGCCACCACCACCACCACCACCACCACCAACAACAACAACAACAACAACACCACCACCATCATTGCCACCACAGAAATACACTCCTAGAAAACACACACTCAAAAGCCTGTAACGAGAATTTCCAGTGGACAAGGGGTGAGGTGGAGGGTGCGATTTAATTGACAGTACAGTCCTCACAAATAATTGACTTTGTTGTTTTGTTAGTTATCAATATTGTCTCATGTGATGCTGTAGGAAATGGCTAAGTAGATTGGGACAGCTAAATATTGTAGTGTTTAGATTTTGTAAAGTGACAATATTGAAGTTGATTTGTCCCTACAGCTGGGGAAGAAATCATCAAGGCTGATGTTTACTGCTATATTTTGGAATGAGCAGAGACATTGTTGGATTATGAGGACAGTTTAGTTTTGCTTTGTTGAAATCATAGTAACCTCTTTGGTGCTGGTGCCTTGATAAAATGTACCCAGTACACTGTGTAAAGTGGTTGGCAAATGAATGGGAATATTGTAGGGAAGACAGGAGTCTTTAGACTTGTTGAAGACATAACAACTTCTCTGGTACTGGTGCCGTCACATAAAAGGCACCCAGTACACTCTGTAAAGTGGTTGGTGTTAGGAAGAGTATTTGGGCTTCGGAAACCATGTTAATATAAATCATACAAATGAGTCATGGCCTCTGAACACACTTAGGAGGGCAGTAACCAAGATCTGTCCAACTCATACTAGCAAGGAATGCGAACATAAAATGATGTTAATGGAGTTGAGGTTTTACTTTTTAATTTGAGGCCAGACATTGGTAGAGAATAGTGCCACTTACATTTGTGTTCACCTGAGATTTGGGGTAGGATTAAGTACACAAATAGGTGAGGAGAGATAGGTCAATCAGGAGTGCATGAGTGGGGGGATGGCACAAGACCAGCCAGTTCTACAGAGAAGAGTTCATTGTAATAATGGTAGAAGAGGTAGAGAGGGTTTTGTTCTTGTGTTTGCTTTATATTTTTGCTGTTTGCTTTATAAATCTGTTTACTTTCATAGATTGTTAGACGTTTGGTGGCGTTGTTACCAGATGGCTATCAAATAAAACGAGAAGTTGACTTCGTACTTGATAATCTATTTGAAATGATGAGTACAACACACTTTCACATGAGGGAGATGATCCTGGCCACATACAATCTGGTAAGTACTTATTGTATCGTATATAAAAATTAAGTGTGCAGTGAAAAACTGATATGAATACAGAAGTTATGAACCTGCTGTGTATATGTGTGTATGTTCAGTACCTTATGATGTAAAGTTGGTGATTCTGGTTCTGATTGTAGTTATGTCTCTGTTTTATTTGTTTCAGGCACGGAAAACTTCGGAGGCAGAAACAAAGAAAAATTTTTACTGCCAAAGTATTTTATTACTTGAACGCTACATATATTTGATTCTCTTCAACTCTTACTTGAACTTAGAGAAAAACCCACTACAGAAATCTTTTTGTCAGTGGATGAATGCTGTAAGTATAACATCTTGGATTGTTCCAATCTGGTATTCTTAGAAATTTCATTCATTAGTGCTGGTGCCACATAAGAAGCACTAATGTTGGTGCAACATAAGAAGCACTGGTGCTTGTTCAACATAAAAAGCACTGATGCTGGTGCCATGCAAAAAGCACTGATGATAGAGTGATGTAAAAAGCATCCACTACTCTCTGCAAAGTGGTTGGCATTTGGAAGAATATCCAGCTGTAGAAACCAAGCCAAAACCAACTATGGAACTTGGTGTGGCCTCTAGCCTTGCCAGCACCTATCAGGCTGTCCAGCCCATGCTAGAATGGAAAAATTAAACGATGAGGATAACGATGAGTTTTGTTTTATTCTTATTTTTTAGTCAGGTGGGAAGGTAGTATCTATGACCCTTTACAGGCCCTCTGAGATTGGTGGGAGCAAGGAGGAAGGAAGTTATCCTCAAACTGGAGGCCCTCCCTGGATGTTTGCGACAGAGTAGGTTTTTTCCCTAAAGACATCCAGGGTCAGGTGGTGGTGGTAGTGGTGTTAAACTGGATGCCTTTAGTGGAAAAGCCCACTTTGGATGTAAGTAGAATTTCAGTCTGGGTTTGTTAGAAAGTTACCATTTTAGTTAACTAAAACCCAGTGGTTGAAGAATCTAGTGTTGACCTGCAATGACAAAACTCAGTTAAATTATATAACAAGGTTCACAAATATGAAGTTTACATACAGTGGGTGGAGATGTGAAGTCTATGTTTTGGGTAGAGCCCTGCTGTGGAGAGAAATATTTCCTATGGAGACAATTGCTGCTTGATATATTTAAGTTCATGTCTCTACTAGAACTTTTATATTTATTCATGCGAGCCAATGAAAGAACTTTTACTAGGTCACTTGGTTTGTGAGAAATAGTAGCCTTGTTCTGTATCAGATGTCACCATATCAATTCAGAAAAAGAAGGCTTTATTGGATAATGTAGCCTGAGATATACTAGGCCTGGAACCAAGACGGGATAGTTCTATAGCTGGAATGCTTTTGAATGTAGGGCTGTTCAACTGGGTTAACCCTTTAGCATTCAGATTACTCTGTCAAATGTAAAGCTCATTTATTCACATTGATATAAATTATGCATTACTTTGTAGCTCTCAGATTTCAATGACATGATTGTTTATTTTTAGAATGGCATTGTAGGGTAAGTGTGAGAAACTACTTCTAGCCAGTTTGAAGATAAAACAGGTAGATTATTTTGGTCAGATATGGTTGGTTGAAATGCTAAAGGGTTAAATCATCATCATCGTTTAACGTCTGCTTTCCATGCTAGCATGGGTTGGATGATTTGACTGAGGACTGGCGAACCAGATGGGTACACCAGGCTCCAATCTGATTTGGCAGAGTTTCTACAGCTGGATGCTCTTCCTAACGCCAACCACTCCGAGAGTGTAGTGGATGCTTTTTACATGCCACCGGCACGAAGGCCAGTCAGGCGGTACTGGCAACGGCCATGCTCAAAATGGTGTATTTTACGTGCCACCTGCACAGGAGCCAGTCCAGTGGCACTGGCAATGATCTCGCTTGAATGTCTTTACATGTGCCACCGGCACAAGTGCCAAGAAGGTGACGCTGGGCACAGGTGCCATCACGATTTCGCTTTTGCTTGCCCCAACAGGTCTTCGCAAGCCGAGTTTCGTGTCCAATGAAGGAGACGACATTGGCATGGGTGCCAGTCGTCAGATTTAGTTTGATTTCGATTTCGCTTGCCTCAACAGGTCTTTGCAAATAATGATAACATTTCTGTTTATAAACCTTACCATCTATGTTACACTGTGCACCACATTTTAATCATTTCTAAAAGTGAATTTTAAAAAATGCAATCTTTATATTCTTCTTCTTTTTACTTCTCTTTCATCTTATCAGGATGCTCAAACAGTTGGTGTTCATGATGTTTTGGATAATCTACATATTTCTGAGACAGAGTTTGGTCACATCAAAATAAACACCCTGCGTGATCGGTGGCGCTATTTGAATGAACATAAAACTGGAGACATATTATAAGAAAATTTCTTAGAGGACATTTTAAAATTTCAGTTTTTTTTTTTTCATTAAAACTATTAATTACATGCAGATATTTGCACTGTCTTACACTTCTTAAACCAAACCAAATATTTCTTTTCCACACAGTTTTTTTTTGTTGTAAATGACATTCATCTTAAACAGACATCTTTGGAAAAAACAAAAAACAAAAAAAAACAACAGTATTATTGCTTCAAAAAAAAAAAAAGGAAAAAAGAAAAATATCAAAAAGATAAAGAAAGCTGTCATGATGAACTTGTTACTTTGTCTATTCTGTGTACTTATATTTTTTAATTTTGTACTTGGTGTTTCAGAACCATTGAAATGTCTATTCACTGACACTGGGGTGGTTATCTAATGCTTTCATTCATCGTCACTGTGTCTATGGATATACTATGCTATATACTTTTATGTGTGTACATGACATATCAATAGGCAGACTGTCAGGTATGTAGATAGATAGTTAGATGGGTGAATGGGAATGATTTGTCATTGTGCTCACTTGCATAAATTAAAAAGTCACATCATTTACTAGAGTATATCTTTATGTCTTTGTTATGTCTGTCTGTCTGTCTGTATGTATATATGTATGTATGTATGTATGTATCTATCTATCTATCTATCTATCTATCTATCTATCTATTCTGGAGTATTGACATTTCAGCGCTAGACAATTGAGTGCATAGACTATTAAGTTCATGTAATATATGTAATTTATTACTACATTATATTGGTGTTGGTTGTATATCTAAAATACATGCACATGCAACCTACAAACACAGCAGTCATAAATGAGATTAACTATACATAAGCAAAAAACATACATATACATGAAACAAACACCAGCAAAAAAACATAAATATATATATACATGCCCATACAAAATGGTAACTACACTTTTTGAATCTCCTATGAAAATTTAACTAGCTAAATACTGGTTCAAAGTAGTTACTATGTATTTATTGCTTTTTATCTTTACATGTTTTTAAATAATTGAAATTTTTCCTCTTATGTTTTTTTCATCCCAAAAATAACCAGTACCTAAGTTCAATAAGATGCCCTCTGCTGAATTGTCTATGCACTGAATTAACTAGTGCTGAATTGTTGGTGCTGAATTGTCACGTCATGATCTATGCCTCTACCTACCTATCTACTAAGCTTGTAACCAAGCTGTCTATTTGTTTCTCTATCTATCTATTTACCTTCCTAACTATGCAGCAACCTATTTATCTATTTGTCTATTTGTGGTTTTAACTGAAACACAAATTATAAGATCAGGTCAGACACAAAGAATTATTGAACATAAACTTGCATTATCTCACAATTATACACACTATAAAATATATACATACCTTTATACACCTTCACCAAAATTAAACAAATGCTATCTATTAAAAAAAAAAGACACCAAATGAAGAGTGGTAAATAATAACTAAATCTCAATTTAAATCCCAAGTTTCACCTTCAAACAAATAGTGAAGACTTTACACAGATACAGAAAAGTTGAACTTGGTGAAGAATTGAGGCAGTTGAAACAGGGTCAACTTCATAATCAAATGGTTGGAAGTAAAAACAAGGCCCTATAAAATGAATTGTGTAAAATGGATGTAAAATAGATAAAACAAATTCCATTCCTTTGTTTTCATTTCATTTGCTATAATTTCATATTCAGATAAAACACATTTCTCATCAGAAAATGATCTGTTTAAAAATTTGTTGCTTGTTCTTTTACAAAAGAATTATGTTGTTATTTCTTTTAGTCTAAGTTTCAGATTAAAAACTTGACCACAATTTTTGTTTAGAAAACAAAAAAAACTTGTTTTTTTAAAAAAAGAACAAAAATTCCAAAAATGAATCTCAAATTTGTGGCATAGTTTAAATGAATACTCAATGTGAGGTTATTCAGCTTATTAATTGATATAGAATAAAGTTAATCAGAGCACACAACACATATAAAAGGATTTGAACTCCATGAGACAGACTGGTAATCCAATATTTTATACTATGTTCCTTTCACTTCTATCATTAAATGGGCAGAATTTCAGAAAGCAAATGTTTTGTTTGCTGAATTCTTTTGAAAGGAACAATTGGTTTTGCCTAGCTCCAGAGTTCCAGGCAGTGTGTGTGACTGAAAAGACCTAATCATGCTGAAACAGTAATATCTCACAGTCCACTGATGGCACTGAAGTTAGTGTGTTATTTACACATACTGTCTATAAGGAGAAGTTATTCTCCCAGGATGAAATCCAACAACAAAAGAGCTATGTTTACATTCACATTTGCTGGTATTTGTTAAGAGTGGATGCGCACATAATTGCTTTGATTTTAACTCATTTACATGCTCATAATAACTTAATATTAGCTTGGCAGACTTCAACAAGAATCAACAAATGTTTAGTTTGCTGAATTCTATAGATATGAGCAGTTTTTTAAAGTTCTGAGTGATGTTTATCACTGAGGAGACAAAACATACTGAAACACTGCTGTCTGATGGTTTGCTGGTATCATTAGAGTGAGTATGTTGTTCATACCTTGCCTCTAGAGGGGGAAATTGTTCTCCGAAGACAAAATCCCAGACTGAAAAGCTGCATTCATGTTCAGTGCTAAGACAAGATATTCACTTCATTATTCTTTTTTATTATATAAATTTGTAAAGTGGTTAGTGGTTGGCATTAGGAAGGGCATCCAGCTGTAGAAACCATACCAAAACAGACAACTTGAGCTTGGTGCAGCCCTCTAGCTTGCTAGCCCCTGTCAAACTGTCCAACCCATGCCTGCATGGAAAATGAATGTTAAATGATGATGATGATGATATTTAAGGGCACAGATTAGAAAATTTGCATCATGGTCATGAAGTTGAAGTTCACTCTCATTAAGTGTCTTTTATTATAACTCTGGGTCAGTCAAAGCCATGTGAGTAAAATTGGGCTGACAGAAACTGTGTGGAAGCCTGTCAGATTGATTGTACCTGTAATTCAAAAGTACAACTTTGTCACACACTATCATACAGATTTTGCCTGAGGATTACATTGAGGGTATCAGTGTCTATGGAATACTCAGCCACCTACATGCTCAAATAATAAGTAGGCAGTTTAGTTGATTGAGCAACAGAAAAATATATTGGATAAGCTTAACTAGCTGACAGTCTACATATATTGTCTACCTTGAGCTTCATGAGGCTCACGAGGCTGCCAGCGCTTATCTGGATTTTCAAGGCATTTAAGCTGAGAGTAGAAGGCTGTTTGCTGAATGGAATGCCTGTCCATCATTGACTTAATCACCAAGTGTCACTGGAACTCATTTTCACGCGAAGACCTATTGGGGCAAGCGAAAGCGAAACCATCATGGCACCTGTGTCCAGCATTGCCTTCCTGGCACTTGTGCCGGATGGCACGTGTAAAGACATTCAAGCGAGATCGTTGCCAGTGCCGCCGAACTGGCTCCTGTGCAGGTGGCACATAAAATACACCATTTTGAGCGTGGCCGTTGCCAGTACCGCCTGACTGGCCTTCGTGCCAGTGGCACATAAAAGCACCCACTACACTCTCGGAGTGGTTGGCGTTAGGAAGGGCATCCAGCTGTAGAAACTCTGCCAAATCAGATTGGAGCCTGGTGTAGCCATCTGGTTTCACCAGTCCTCAGTCAAATCGTCCAACCCATGCTAGCATGGAAAGCGGACGTTAAACGACGACAATGATGATGATGATGTACTGAAGCAACATGAAATGAAGTACCTTGCTCAAAGACACAACGTACCATCTATTCCAAGAATTAAACCTACAACCTAACAATGAAAAACCCAACACCCTAACCATGTAACCATATGCCCCTACGTGCCTTCAACCTCTATTGATGGAGGGGACAAGAAAGCTGTTTGAGTTTGTCAAGTATTTTTGTTTTTAATAATGAAGAAAAGCCATCTGTTCATGTGTTGAGTTATCTGATTCAGTTCCTTTATTTTTTTTTGTTTTCATTTATTTCAGTTTTTATATTTCATCAACAGTCTTAATGATTCGGTCAATGATATATTCTCCCACATTGTTCTCGATACTTGGTAACATACCACAAGTTTGTCAAAAGCCTTGACATTAGAAATCACTGGGGCTTGACTTGAAGAATTCATTGAACTATACAAAAAAAAAAAAAAAAGGTGAATTTATCTGGCAATCCAGTACACCTATACATAAACTACAGTTGTTGACATCTTTTACTTGCAACATTATCAACATTTTAGTATCGAGAGAAAAAAACAAAACAAATATCAAACAAAACACTTTTTAACTGTAGGTCTAATTACATTTCGGGGAAGGTTTGAAGGAGAATTAGCAGATGTTATTGACTAGGAAATATAGGAGAAATGAATGAAATGACCTAGTTGTTTTTGGCAATGTGATACTGGTAGTAGTAATTATTGTAATAATTGTGTCTAACACATGCACAAGGCTAGAAATTTGTATGGAGGTCACAGTAGTAGTAGTAGTAGTAGTAGTAGTAATATTGACTTCAAATTTTGGCCCAAGGCCAACAATTTTGGGGGAGGGGTTAAGTCGAATACATTGACCCCAGTGATCTTGAAAGGATGAAAAGCAAAGTCAACCTTGTTCGAATTTGAACTTAGAAGACAGATGAAATGCTGCTATTTGCCTGGCATGCTAATGATTCTGTCCACTCACTGCTTTTTGCCACCTTCATAATGACAATAAGAACATTAGTATTCCACCATCAACAAAGTTAATATTGCTGCCATCGTTGGCTGTTTCTTATGTTAAAGGAAATATCAGCAGGAAGAAATGCTAATGATGTGGATTTGTTTATAGTGGATCTAAACTTGTTAGGAAGTGACACTCACATGATGATTTCAGGATCATTCTCTGCAGCATATATAGAATGAGATGGAGAATATCATATGATGAAATTGTAGCAGACTGCTGTTGACATGGTTGTAGTCTTAAGCAGTGGTTTTTTTACCAGTCCAACTGGCAAAAAATTCATTGAACTATGCCAGTCCTTTCCTGAAGCTACTAAAAATTAATAATAGTGGCAAATTTGTGCATCTTTAGCTTACATGTCATATTACAAACATATCTGTGCTTAAATACTAAACTGGCACTTCGTCAGTTATGATGAGGGTTCCAATTGATCCGATCAATGGAACAACCTGCTTGTGAAATTAACGTGCTCCACTAACACATGTACTCTTAATGTAGTTCACAAGAAGATTCAGCGTGACACAGAGTGTGACAAGGCTGGGCCTTTGATATAGAGGTACTACTCACTTTTTTTCCAGCTGAGTGGACTGGATAAACATGAAATAAAGTGTATTGGCCAGGGACACAACGCACTGCCAGGAATCGAACTTGCGACCTTTTGATCATGTGCGTATATGCACACGCTTATATATGTGATGGGACGTGTGTCTATGTCACTGTAAGGTTCTGTAAGAGTGAATGGTTGAAGCAAATTCTTGAGAAAATAGCTATGTAGGTACAGGCAAGGCTGTGTGGTTAATAATCTCGCTTTGCAATCTTATGGTTACGGGTTCAATCCTATTCCGTGGTTCATTGCGAAAATGTCTTCTGCTATAGCCTCGAGTCGACCAAAGCCTTGCGACTGAATTTGGTAGATGGAAACTATAGAAATACATTGTGTGTGTTTGTGTGTGTGTGTGTGTGTGTGTGTGTGTGTGTGTTTTCCCACCACCACCACTTGACAAATAGTGTTGGCTCATGTACGTCTCCATAACCTAGCAGTTCAGCAAAAGAACTTGACAGAATAAGTACCAGCCTTTAAAATAAGGGGTTGATTTGTTCAACTAATATCTCAGTATGGCTACAACCCAATGGCTGAAAAGAAAATTAAAAAAAAAATATGTTCAATTAATGTGAGTTCGAATTTTTGGAAGGGATCAGAACTAAGGAGTCACACTACATTCTGTAAACTGTTAGCAAAAGCCCTTGGTTAATTCACATTACTCCATAAGGAGCATAGGCTGGTTTACTGGTTTCTCTGGTCTATACATTTCTCCCCGGACAGAATGCCTGCCTGTTGCATGATTACTTAGTCATACCAACTGAGTGGACTGGAGCAGCGTGAATTGAACTGAAATGCTCAAAAACACAACACAGTGTCTGGTCCAGGAATCGAAATCACAATCTTACGATCATGAGTCTAATGCCCTAACCACTAAGCCATGAGCCTCCACTAGCAAAAATCATTTGCTAACCAGAATCTTATTCCTCTCACCGTTACCAACTCTCTCTCTCTCCCCCTCTCTCTTTATCTCACGTGTACACGTAATGTGCGTACATTCACCCATTAACACATCATGTTCCTCTTTCCTTTGTGACACAAGCAGACCATTGTTATATATTGCCACTCCTTCAATAACTTTGAAATAGAAGAACGTCGACCATCAACCATCGGCAGATCTTTGTTTCAAGTGGATTGGAAGTTTCCTGTTTTAATAAATGAGGTCACCTTGTTATTGCTGTCCTTGTTATTGCCATTTACGTTGTTGATGTTTTGTTCCAGCTGTTAATTGATTATTTAAAAAAAGAAAAAAAAAATATTCAAAGAAAATGATGTAGCTATTTTTCTTTTCCTTTTCCTGGTAATATAATAATTAGCGGGACAGGCTGGCGAGCTGGCAGAATCGGCTTTACGTTCTGAGATCAAATTCTGCCGAGGTTGTCTTTACTTTTTATCCTTTCGAGGTCGATAACATAAGTACCAGCTGAGCACTGGAGTGGATGTAATCGACTTAGCCCTTCCCCGAAATTGCTAGCCTTGTGCTACAATTTGTAAGCAATATTTTAGTCACATGACTAGGGCGTGAGCTGGGAGAATTGTTAGCATACCATGCTAACAATTAGCACGCTTAGCGATATTTCATCCAAGTTCGAATGCCACCGAGGTCAAATTTTCCTTTCAGCCTTTCGGGATCAATAAAATACGTGGTCCGATCAATAAGTATCCGGACTGTTGCCATAGTAACGAAAAGTAAAGCACGCAGAATAAAACCGCTTGGCACAGATTGACATTGAGCTCTGCTGCGCATGCACACTAAGTTTTAACGTTCTGGCTCACTTTTGCTGTTTACAACAATGCTTGGAAGGAAGGTGTGTAGCACGTGATCGTCGCATTGACCATGACAGAGAAAGCTGAGAAGAGAATCTGCATCAAACTTTGCCAAAAGCTTGTCGATACCTTCTCAGATGCCTAAGCAAAGTTTTCAAAAGTTTCCATCATCCTCGACACAATCATGGAGATCTTGTGCAACTGAAACTCGAGTGTCTTTTTGGTCAGCTGAAAGCAGATTTGGCACAAACTTGGCAGACACGCGTCTCATGCCGAAATCTTCAGTGATAATGGACTGAACTGAACCGTAACTAACCTACACATCATCTGATAACTCATGGATGGTGATTCGACGATTTCTCCTCACAGCTGCACGCTCATCTGCGATGTTTTCCTCAGTTCTGCTAGTTGAGGGGCTCCCAGAACTTTCGTCACTATCGACATTTTTCGGCCATGTTGGAAACATCTGAACCACTCGCACACTTGTGTGCGGCTCACACTTCTCGCCATACATTTTCTGCAACTTTGCGCAGGCCTCTGAGCGGATACCGCCGTGGCAATGTTCTCTGTCATGGTCAATGCGACGATCACACGCTACACACCTTCTTTCGAAGCACTGCTGTAAACAGCAGAACTAAGCTAGAACGTTAAAACTTAGAACGTTAAAAGTTAGTATAGCAGAGTTCAAGGTAAATCTGTGCCAAGCGGTTTTACTCTGCATGCTTTAGCTTCGTTACTAAAGCAACAGTCTGGATACTTATTGATCAGACCTGGTAAATACGAGTTGAGCACTGAGGTCGATGTAATCGACTTAGCCCCTCACCTGAACTTGCTGACGTTGTGCCAAAATTGAAAGCAATACATTTGTCAGAGGAGTGGAAAGGGCAATGCCAGGTTCAGATGTCTGTGGGTAGAATGAAGATCAAGCGAGAACAGCAAATATGATCTGAATGTTTGCAGCATAAGAATAGGGCTTCCCAGCATACTCTGCTTTCACTCCACTGGGGATGCAAAATCGCATTTCAGGGTGCCATAAAAAATGTAAGTACACCACCACCACCACCATCATCATCATCATCATTTAATGTCTGTCTTCATGTTGGTACGAGTTGGATGGCTTGATCTGATGAGTTGGAGGACCGCGTCGTGCTCCAGTTTCTACAGCTGGATGCCCTTCCTAATGCCAACCACTTTATAGAGTGTACTAGGTGCTTATTTTCATGGCACCTGTGCTAACGATTTTCAAACTGAAATTATAAAGAAAAAAAAACAAACAGACAAATTTTGTTCTATTAATTCCAACAAGAACTTTGTCACCACCTAGTACCAAATGTAGTTGCTGGTGAGGACGACGACGATGACGATGATGATTTAGGTTCAAAGCCAAAAATTTTAGTGGGAAGTGTTACTTCATTACATTGATCTCAGTGCACAGCTGATACTTATTTTATCAACCCCGAAAGGATTAAAGGATTAAAGTAAGTCTCGGAGGAATTCTCTCAAAAGTTTATATATTCTTAGAAATCCTACCATAGGTACAAAGCATTCTTTGGAATTTCGCTATCCATTTACTCTTTTGAGTGAGAATTGTATGTTGTTGATGTCATTAGAACTTATAAACTTTCGAGAGAACGCAACATAATCATTTTCCGGAAGTAGATCTTGAAACACACATCAAGCTAAATGGTAGAACGCATTGTATGTATGTATGTATGTATGTATGTATGTATGTGTAAGAACGACCGTACGAACCCAAAAGGAGAAATGGTGACGAATGGAAAAACAGGGCTCCTTTATTAAACGCGTCACACGGTCGAACACAAAATATATCAAATGATATATATATGTTATACTTCGATAACATAGATAATTCGTAAATGCCAGTAAGGTAGACGATAGGAACACAACCGTATGAGATGAATAACAGTAAGATTTATTGTAGCATTAAATTGTATGTCTGTGTGTGAGTGAATGCGACATAATAAAACACATTATAGACGGGCCGTCATGTAAAGGAAAGAGTGTGTGTAAGTAATACATGTATGTGGGTACGAGAGATACACAGTATTGAATTGAGTCAGTAGCACGTATAAGGATTTAAGATACCAGTTCATAGAGTACACGGTGGTAAGTGTCTGTATATAAGAAGTTAAGGCGTGTGGGGCAGAGCGATCACTAGTTGTGATGTTGTGGCTTCTATGCCAAGCCGGGTTCTTGAAAACAGATGTTCTTCGCAGGCTGGGTTCTTGGCTGTTATTTCGTGGCGAAGGTGAATCGCACAAACAGGATCGGAGAAGTTCTGCGGTAGTTTGGTTAGCTGTTGGTAGCTAGTGTACGTGTAGAGTCATGTTGACGCTGTTGGGGACGCTGGTAGTCGTAGTGTCGTGTTGACGCTGGCGGCGATACTGGTAGTCGTAGTGTCGTGTTGCTGCTGGCGACGTCGGGGGCGATGCTTATAGTTCGTAGTTGTACGATGGTGTCGATGTCGTCGCTGGAAACTGGTTGCTGCTGTGTTACGCGTGTGTGGTCAACGCCGGCCAAATCTAGGATCTGAGGCGCGACGATTGGCGGGGACAATTTAGTCTATAAGAAAATAGGGGCTCCAGGAAAGCATTAGAAGAACACTCTCACGTGACCTTATTAAGGGCTGTGGTTGGTCGATTTGCGTTCTGACGGGAACGGAGGAGATAATTTACCCGCGCAAAGAATAGTCAGTCATGTGATGGATACAGCAGGCTGCTCTCTACTACGCCCGAACTTGATTATATTTATAACAGTGGGGAAGATAGTTTGTTTGTATATAATGGCGATAGAAGTGTTCATTACATATGTATGTATGTATGTATGTATGTACGTACACACGCACACACACACGCACACACACGCACACACACACACACACACACACACACACACACACACACACAGAGTCCCACTTTTCTTTTACTTGTTTCAGTCATCTGACTGCGGTCATGTTGGAACACCGCCTTAAAGGGTTTTACTTGAAGAAATCGACCCCACCACTTAATCTTTGTAAGCCTAGTACTTATTCTGTCAGTCTCTTTTGCCGAACCCCTAAATTACTGGGACGTAAGCGCACCAACATCGGTTGTTAATCGATGGTGAGAGGCGGGGGACAAACACGGATACGAAGGCACACACCCATAAATACATATATATATAGCCCGAGGCTGTAGTATATCACACTTGCCCAAGGTGTCACACAGTGCGATTGAACCCTGAACCATGTATTTGGGAAGCAAGCTTCTTACCACACAGTCACGCCTGCGCCTACTATACAATTTCCGTCTGATTCACACGCACACACTCACGCGCGCGAGTGCGACGTGCTTCTTTCAGTTTCCGTCTACTAAATTCACTCAGAAGGCCTTGGTCGGCCCGAGGCTATAGCAGAAGACATTTGCCCAAGGTACCACACTGTGAGATTGAAACCGAAACGACGTGGTGGCAAAGTGAGCTTCTTAATCCACAGTCATGCTTAATATCTGGGATTTCTTATGATTTTCTTTTACTCCAGTTGGGAATATAGAGCGTAATTGCATTTTGGAACAAGTAATATATTTCATATATCTTGAGAAATTCAGAGTAATTATATTTGAAATTATCTGTTTTATCCATTGTGCTGAGTGTTGTTTTTAGTTTCCTTGGTTCCTTAAGTTTCTCCGATACTCCTATGGAACCACAAGCGACATCATCCTTGTGTTATGGGAAATTATATTGAATATACATCTTTTATTGCATCAGTTGGCAGAAAAATGTATTATGTGTTTTTTCTATTTACACTCACAGCTAAAGCAATCATCAAAAATTTAATTTCATGAATCAATACTGATAAAATAGGGGGAAAAATTTGTATTTTTTCACCCAAAAGATTGTTTACATTAGAAGAATCTATGAAATAGATGTTTGTCTATTTCAGAGGTACTAATAATGAAAACAAAACCAGAGAGAAAAAAGTGTGTTAAATCTTTGTAATAAAATAAATTTGTGAACGAAAAAGAGAATCGATGAGGGAGAGCGAAAAATGCGAGAAAAAGACAATGTAGGAGAATAAAGAAAAAAAGAAAAGAAAAGGGGATGACGTATGATTGTGAAAGAGACATATGTTTGCAAGTTTACATTTTTAGCCACCATCACCACCACCATCACTACTACTACTACTACTACTACTACTACTACTACTACTACTGCTGCTGCTGCTGCTGCTGCTAATAATAATAATAATAATAATAATAATAATAACAACAACAACAATAATAATAATAATAATAATAATAATAGCATATACATGCATACACACACATGCGTGGCTATGTATGTATTTACACAGATGAAATTATATATATACACACATGTATATATGCTCATACACTTACAGGCGCGCGCGAACACGTGCGTGCATATAAAAAAAAAATCGATCATTGTAATTCCATTATTATGAGTTAAGTCATTGGAATATTCAATTAAGTCATGAAACGAAGATTCCACTTTACAATTAATTTCCGCCCTCCGTGACACAGAAAAAGGAAATTAATTGCGAATATGTTCTTTTAGTACAGTTGAATGTATTAAGCCATATTAAAAATTAATAAACAAACACAGATTAAGCGCGTAAAATAAATATATTTATCTATAAATGAAAATAAATGCAAAATTAAATAAAACAAATATGCTTAATCCACCCACGCATAGAAGACATCACATAAGTTGGTATAGGGAGCTGGGTCAGTCAAAAGAGTTTGTGAAAATCCCCGGTGTTGGATTAACTTCGAATCCTTTTACGTTATTTGGGAAGTTCAGATAAAGGCGCAGAAATGGCTGCGTGGTTAAAAAGTTCTCTTCACAACGACGTCATTTCGGGTTCACTGATAGTTTTTGCGCCATAACTCCAGTCCGACCAATACTTCTAAGCTGAATCTGGAAGATAGAATCTCTCTCTCCACACACACACACATATATATAGGTATGTATGCCCTCCTATACATACCTGTATATATTTATATATATAAAAATGAGAATGTGTGTCTGTCTGTCTGTCTGTGTGAATCCCTAAAACTCGAGAACTACACAACCAATTTCATTCACATTTTACAGATGCCTTACTTAGGGTTCCAGTTGTGTTTTAGTCAAAAAACATTTTAACTTCTTGCAGAGTTCGAGCCCACAGCAACATAATATCTCCTCCACTATTTAAGTATTACGTGTCAAAAGTGAAACAAAAACACTCATGTCAAATACTTTCACTTTAAAAATGAAACTATTCTACTAACTGAAACAATCACATTTCGATACTGTAATGACAGATACTTTCAGAGAGAGAGAGAAAGAGAGAAAGAGAGAAACAGAGATGTATATGTATACATATAGATGTATATGTACACGTTATTCCACTAACTGAAACAATCACATTTCGATACTGTAATGACAGATACTTTCAGAGAGAGAGAAAGAGAGAAAGAGAGAGAAAGAGATGTATATGTACACGTATATGCATAGATATATATATATATATAGCTATAGATCTATATGCATACATGTATATGTATACACATGTGTAGATGTATATATATATATATATAGATGTACATGTAATATGTACACATATATACATATATATACATGCATACAGATATCTATACATATATACACCCATCACACACAAACACATGTACACAAACACACACATTAGTCATTTGTTTTCTTATCCAAAACTACGTCAAAAGTACTGAACGGATCTTTATGAAATTTGGAAATTATATTCTATGTATAACGGCCATAACTCCCATGAAAATTCATATATTTTCGATGTTGATGAAGTCTTAACCCTAACATAACAGATGAGCATTATTTGTAATTCAACGGTACAACAGTGTAAGACTACCCTTTCAGATATACTTTCATTGTGATTTCTGCAATGTGGTGCATAAATTGTCAAGTAAATGAGACGCATCTTTGCCTCCACTGATTCACTTGCAAAGTGTTGAGTAAAATTATTTCGTTGCAGACCTCCTTTGGGTCTTTTTATTATCACTACGACACACATAGTCCCCAGTTGGTAACATTGATTTCAAGGCCCTCCTAGATGAGAGACTGGCATTCCACTTAATGTCTATGTTCCATGCTGGCATGGATTGGAGAGTTATTAATGTAGAAATATGGTATCATAGCTACTAACAGTTGAGGGTTGCGTAGTCTAGACGGCGTTTTTAGATTTCATTATTCTCTTTAACCCGGGCAAAGCCGGGTATTTCTGCTAGTATATATATATATATATATATATATATATATATATACATATATATATATATATATATATATACATACATATATATATATATATATACATATATATATATATATATACATATATAAATATATATATATATATATATATATATATATATATATATATATATATATATATATATATATATATATATATATATATATATATATATATATATATATATATATATATACATATATATACATACATATACATATACATATATATAAATAAACAGACAAGAGTTCTTAAACAGACAAGAAATTCTCAGCCAGCGACGAACATCTGTATAACAAGAATCACGGCCCGGCATCGATGCCACGACATCACAACTAGTGATCAGCTCTGCCAAACTCAGCCAACTCACTTCACATACAGATTCATATTATTGTGTACCCAAGAACTGGTATAATTGTTCACGTGTTATTGACTCTCTCTTTTCTCTGCTGTAATATTTCTCATACACACATGTATCACTCACATACACACTTTTCTTTGTATGACGGCCTCTCCTTTAGAGAGACTTAGAAATATTAATAACATATATATATATATATATATATATATATATATATATATATATATATATATATATATATACATATATATACATACATATACATATATATATATATATATATATATATATATATATATATATATATATATATATATATATATATATATATATATATATATATATATATATATATATGTGTGTGTGTGTGTAAGGGAAACTGTGTGAACAGGCTCGCGTTGGCTGTACAGATCAGAAGGGCTGTATGAACGAATCAACGTCGGGGGTCACCAATTGTAAGGGACGACCGTGCGAACTCAAAAAGGAGAAATGGTGACGAATGGAAAAACAGAGGACTCCTTTTATTTAAACGTGTCACACGGTCGAACACACAATTATTATATCGATGGATGATATAGATGATATGTTATGCGACGATAACATAGATGACCAGCAATGAAAGACCACAACCGTATTAGATGAATAACAAAGATATTTATTATAGCGTTAAAGATGTATGTCTGTGTGAGAGTGTGAATGCGACATATAAGAACATAATCAAAGACAGGCCGTCATACAAAGAAAAGTGTGTATGTGAGTGATACATGTGTGTATGAGAAATATTACAGCAGAGAAAAGAGAGAGTCAATAACACGTGAACAATTATACCAGTTCTTGGGTACACAATAATATGAATCTGTATGTGAAGTGAGTTGGCTGAGTTTGGCAGAGCTGATCACTAGTTGTGATGTCGTGGCATCGATGCCGGGCCGTGATTCTTGTTATACAGATGTTCGTCACTGGCTGAGAATTTCTTGTCTGTTTAAGAACTCTTGTCTGTTTATTTACCGTGGTGAAGCTGAGTCACCTAACAGAATCGAAGAGAGAGAGATGTCCCGCGGAGGTTTGGTTTGGTGTACATAGTAATTCGTGTTGACGCTGGTAGTGTAGAGGCTGTTTGGTATTAATCGTGTTGGTCATGACAATGATGCTGGATAGTAGTCGTAGACTCTTGTTGCTGATGTGGCGACGGCGGAGGTCATCGTGGCTGGACGAAGCTGTTGAAGTGGTCGCTGGAACTGCTGCTGCTGTCGTGTGGTACACGGAACAGTTCTCAAAGAGAAACTGGACCGAGACAAATTTGTGGGGTATGAGTTGATCTATATATAGCGTTAAGAGGGCTCCAAGACGGTGATAGAATTTTACTCTATCACGTGACCTTATTAGGGGCTGTGATTGGTCAGTTTGCGTTCTGGTGGGAACGGTTCGAAGAAATTGCCGATTCGAATAATAATCAGTCACGTGATGACAAGGAATGGGTTCTCTACTACGCTCGCATTTATTTATATTTAAATGAGAAGATTGTATGTAATGGCGATAGTAGTTTTGTATCTAATGGCGATAGGTAGTTTCACTACATATATATATATATATGTATGTATATATATGTATATATACATATACATATATATATATACATATATATACATATATATATATATATATATATATATATATATATATATATATATATATATATATATATATATATATACACATAGGTATGTATGCCCCTCTATACATACATATATGTTATGAGGTCATAGGAATCAAGGCACATCAACACGGAGGACGCTGGAAATGGCTAGGTGCGATAACATAGAGTTTTTAATGAAATACACACTATTGAAGGTATCAAGTGTTGGTAGGATACTGTAGATATGCAAGTACCAAATCCAATTTACGCACTAGATCCGTCTCAGGGGTGGATATTTGGTGTAGCGTAAGTATAAAAACTAAATAGTAGTTCTTCCCAGTCGGGGTGACTATTTGTGGTGGTGATGATATTCTTTGCAGTTCAAGGTCACCAATGTAACAGTTGGTATCATGTTATATGTTGGAGTTGGCAGTTAGCGATTGTAACGCGTGTTGCTGTTGCAGATGTGCAAGATGAATGAAGAACAGTGATCGAAGTTGTAAAGAAATATTTATTTACCGTTACTTTGTATAATACCATGCCTCGACGGGCAGATGTGATATAATTGAAAGAGCATGCGAGGTTAAGGAAGTTAATTTCGGCCTGTATGTGTGTACACGTTCTTATTGTAGTAGTAAATCATAGATAATGATATAATGATGTAAGAGAAAAAAAAACTAAGTTAGTGAAAGTTACAGAGTTGAGGGACGTTGTGTCTCATAGTTGGCTGATTTTGACCTTCTTTCTCCCTCTGGCCGTTTGGTTTCAAGTGACTGCCTGCTTGTGGCCATGATTCTAGTTGTCCGTTCACTAACTAATTTTGCCTTGCCAAATTCTAGTATTCATAATTATCCAAAACTAGTTAGAAGGGGAAACATATCATTGAGAACAATAAATTTCGTTGAGGGTTTGTTATGGCCTAACAGAGGTTAGCCGGGTCTAAAGACATTATTCTGTTGATCTCTTCAGTGAACTTTGGCGATCAAAGTTCGAATCCACGCTATGCCTGCATGAAGCCACTATATATATATATATATATATATATATATATATATATATATATATATATATATATATATATAAAAGATGTGTGTGTACACTTATGTGTGTGTAGGTGTATGTGTATGTGTGTGTGTGTGTGTGTGTAATAGAAATTGCTTGCACAAATATATGTACGACTGCTACTGTTATGTTTAGAGTTCCACGTAGATTATCATCATCGAGTCTACTTCCAGTATAGTGGTTAAGTAACTACTATACTGCGTAGTGTTACTAGGTATGAGCTACAGAGAGCAAATGTAGGAGAAATAAGAATAAACACAAGTTTGTAATATAGTTCCGAAGCGCGTTTCACCATTATGCTTACTTGGAACCATGGTGGTGAAACGTGCGAAGGAACTATGATATAAGCTTGTGCCTATCCTCGTTTCTCTTATATACACACACACGCGCGCGCATTTATACATATTTATACGAGTATATGTTTATGCATATACATATGTATGTATGTATGTATGTATGTGCGCGCACACACACACATATATATTGTCGAGTAACGAATAGGAGTACTCAATAGATAGGTAGAGTGGAATAGTTTATTTCAGCCGGTCTAGTGCCCTGCTGCTACACCGTGCCGTCACTTCTTCAGAGTACTCGATATTGGTGCCAGGTCAAATAAAGAATACATACATACCTACATGTGTGTGTGTGTGCGTGCGTGTGTGTGTGTGCGTGTGTGTGTGTACGCGCGCGTGTATTTAAGAGTATTGCATTTGTGTTTAAGCTTTGCCGCTTGACAATCGGTGTTGGTTTGTTTACTTAATCGTGACTTAGAAATTCGGCAAAAAAAGTGACCCGTAGACTAAGTATCAGGCGTTCTATATATATATGTAGAATGGTCGATAGGATCGGCTAACCCTTTTAAGGCGGTACCTCAGCATGACTGCAGTTTATGACTGGAGCAGGTAAGAAAGTAAAAAGAAAGTGTAAAAGGCTAGTTATTGATAGATTACTAGTTTGGTTTTCATCCATCAGTTAAGTTCTCCTCGTTGTCCTCCCGCTCCTCCTCCTCGTCCTCCTCCTTGTCCTCCTCCTCCTCGTCCTCCTGTTCGTCCTCCTCTTCTTCCTCTTCGTCCTCGTCCTCCTTTTCGTCCTCCTCTTCCTCCTCGTCCTCCTCCTCGTCCTCGACCTCCTTTTCGTCCTCGTCCTCCTTTTCGTCCTCGTCCTCATCTTCGTTCTCCTCTTCGTCGTCGTCGTCGTCGTCGTCGTCGTCGTCGTCGTCGTCGTCCTCCTCCTCCTCCCCCTCCTCCCCCTCCCCCTCCCCCCTCCCCCCTCCTCCTCCTCCCCTCCTCCTCCTCCCCTCCTCCTCCTCCCCTCCTCCTCCCCTCCTCCTCCTCCCCTCCTCCTCCTCCCCTCCTCCTCCTCCCCTCCTCCTCCTCCCCTCCTCCTCCTCCCCTCCTCCTCCTCCCCTCCTCCCCTCCTCCTCCTCCCCTCCTCCCCCTCCTCCTCCCCATACTCCTCATCCCCATCCTCCTCTTCGTCGTCCTCATCCCCATCCTCCTCTTCGTCCTCCTCTTCGTCGTCGTCGTCGTCGTCGTCGTTGTCGTCGTTGTCGTCGTTGTCGTCGTCGTCGTCCCCCCTCCCCCCCTCCCCCCTCCCCCTCCCCCCCTCCTCTTCGTCCTCGTCCTCCTCTTCGTCCTCGTCCTCCTCTTCGTCCTCGTCCTCCTCCTCGTCCTCCTCTTCGTCCTCGTCCTCGTCCTCCTCCTCGTCCTCCTCTTCGTCCTCGTCCTCCTCTTCGTCCTCGTCCTCCTCTTCGTCCTCGTCCTCCTCTTCGTCCTCGTCCTCCTCCTCGTCCTCGTCCTCCTCTTCGTCCTCGTCCTCCTCCTCGTCCTCCTCTTCGTCCTTGTCCTCCTCGTCGTCTTCGTCCTCCCCGTCCTCCTCTTCGTCCTCGTCCTCCTCGTCGTCCCCCTCCTCGTCGTCCTCCTCCTCGTCGTCCTCCTCCTCCTTCTCGTCGTCGTCGTCGTCGTCGTCCTCCTCCTCCTCCTCCTCCTCCTCCTCCTCCTTCTCGTCCTCCTCCTCTTCGTCGTTGTCGTCGTCGTCGTCGTCGTCCTCCACGACGACGACGACGACGACGACGAAAGGCATATTATTTTTCTTTATTTATTGCTTTTATTTCTGCATGCAGAATGGGATTCAACTCCGGTAGAGCTTTCTAGTCTTTGTGGTGGTATTGGGAGTGATCAGGACTTGTATGATCATACCGATCCCAGTCAGCCACATATCACTTCATGCAACCTCGGAACTCATCACCCGCCAATAACAGTGCCACAAGCGTGACGATGAGCTAAAGGCCATCGTCAATAACGACGTGTCTGGCTTGATCCTTTTATTTCCTCTCCTCACACTGAGACGCCAACCCGCAGTTAGATGTGTAGAAGAGGATCAACTCCATTAATAACCACATCGATAGTCTTACACACGGTTCCAAATACCCCCACAGTTCCATACGCTTACACAAATTGTTCTATGACCAGGGTTTCTTCCAAATATTCTTTACTGGCATATGGAAGCCGCCTTGGCTTTTGACAAGACAAAGGTAAGTTACTCACTTTCTTGCTTGTTTCTGGATGTATTTCTCGGGAAAGAAAGTAAGTTCCTCATAACATATTTCTCTCATACTTCTTTCTCCCGGGAGCCGTCCTATATCGAACAGCTCTCCCTGATTAGCAATGCAAGCCAAACTACTACTCTTGCGATTAATGTAATCGGAAATTGCGACTTTTTTCATTCGTCAAAATGCTTGTTTTTTGTTTGTCATTTTCCCTCCAAACTTATTTTCTGAGCTGTTTTTTTGGTTGGGATTGCTCTGGCATATCTTCCTCTATTATCATCTGACACGCGTCTCTTATTGTAATTCCAGAAGAATTAGTCGTCTTGAATAACTAGTAAACGAAACAAGTTTGATTTTTAAAACTTAATATTAGTGCTTAAACGACAGACGTTTCTTCTGCTGCAGGTTATAAAATAGACGTTAAAAAGTTCTAAAAGTCATTTATATGAAGGAATAAATAAAAATATTACGTTTATGTATTTGTTTCGCAAAATTCCTGATGTGAAATCGTGTGTTGAAACAGATATAATTATATTAGGGGATGATCACATCATTTGCCAATTAAACACACGTACTATATACTTGGTCTTCGCTTAAACTTTATTATTATTATTATTATTATTATTATTATTATTATTATTATTATTATTATTATTATTATTATAATATGAAGACTTACAGCTTATTTTGCTGGGTATGATGGAAAGCGTCAGCTGTCCAGAGCCAGCAGACTAAGGGTGACCCTGCGAAAAATTCTTGCAGCTCCAAGCAATGCTGATTTTTGTAGGTGTTCTACCTTCACACTTGCACCAATCTTTTTCAGCCATGCTGGTAGTTGAATGCTGAAACTTCCAAGTGCACCAATTACCATTGGTATCACGTCTACTCTCTTCATTGACCACACCCTTCGTATTTCCCACTTCAAATCGTCCTTTGTATTTCTCATTTCAAATCGTCCTTCGTATATATTATTATTGTTGTTGTTGGTATTATTATTATTTTAGTGTCCTTTGTCTAAACAAGAGGTTCTCAAACTTTTTAGGCCACTGCCCCACTCATGGCCGCATAATACCCTCAGCGCCCCACCCCCATTTTTATGTATAAATAAATATTTTATATTTTACTTATTTATATATACTATGGATCATTTGATATTTAATATAATATCATATAATTTGTATACAATACTATAATTCATGGCGTTCCCCAATCCACTGCCTTCCTCCCAACGTCTCCTTTTTCTCTACCGCCCCCACCACCACACCACCCCCTTAGACAGCAGCGTCCACCTGGACCCTTTCAATGCCCACCGGGTGGCGGTAGCTCCCACTTTGAGAACCTATGGTCTAAACTCCTTCGTCACATATCCTGTCACACCTTCAGTGGCTTTTTATCCCACGTGTCTTCTCTTGTCCTGTTTAGTCCATTCTCAGAATGGACTAAACAGAATTGAAGGAGACACATGGGAATAAAGAATAACTGAAGATATCACAAGATGTGCGACGAAAGAGCTTAGACATACGTATGTATGCATGTATGTATGTCTGTGTTTGTCCTCCACCAACCATCGCTTGACAACCGCGTTGGTGTGTTTACTTCTCCGTAACTGAGTGGTTTGGCAAAAGAGACCGATAGAATAAATACTAAACTTACAATGAATAAGTCCTGGGGTCGATTAGTTCGACTAAAGACGGTGCTCCAGTATGGCCGCAGTCAAATGACTGAAACAAGTAAAGGAGTAGATAAGAATACATAAATATGTAAAAGTAATTGTGGACGAGAGATGTCAACTTTCTTAACTGACTGTTTTGCATTAAATTTTGAAATAATAAAAACAAATTGCTTTAGTGTAACAACTTTTGTATACTATAGTTGTTTTAGATTTGCGAAAATTAATAAAGCAAATTACGGGATAGAAAAACAAAAGCAAAAAAAAAAAAACAAAACAAAAAGAAATAACTGTTAATCTTGTTTTTCATTTGACATTAATCGTTATGTGAATTTACGGCCAAATTTATAGCATAAGTTAGAGTTATCTCCCTTGTCAATGTAGGTCGTTGAGAATTATTTCCCTTGACACATAAAGCTCAATCGCTACGTCTTTTTTAACGAAATCCGTGAAAAAAAGAAAAAAAAAAAGTTGCGCACGCACACATCACTATCATTAATAAATCGATGTAGTATATATTTATGTTTATAACTTCCGCCTTAGCGAAGGGGGAGGCATTACTTTCATTCGTGTTTGTTTGTCAATGGGAAGATATCTTAGGAACCACTGATTAGATTTTGGGGGTACTGGACAAGGATTCTAGATTATTTTTCCTGTTTTTTTTTCTTTTTTTTACTTAATTTTTGGTCGGGTTCATTTTTAGTATTCTCGCTTGTGAGAGCAGTCGAGTTTATTTCAGATATTCTCATTTTGAAAATCATCTCTGGCTAATCGTTGGGAAGACGTTCGTATTAATTCAGTATGTGAATGCAATTACTTTTAATTCGTTATAACTTCAAGAAGTATAACGAATTATCGAGAAAGGAAGGAAACAACCTGAGGCTGACTCCGCCTAAGGAAGTCATAGAAAAAATTGAGGAAAATCAATTATATATAGGTGCTTACCAACCACATGGTTCTGGGTTCATTCCCACTGCGTGGCACCTTGGGCAAGTGTCTTCTACTATAACCTCGGGCCGACCAAAGGCTTGTGAGTGGATTTGGTAGATGGAAACTGAAAGAAGTCCATCGTATATATGTATATATATATATATATATATATATGTGTGTGTGTGTGTGTGTGTGTATGTTTGTGTCTGTGTCCCCCCAACATCGCTTGACAACCGATGCTGGTGTGTTTACGTCCCCGTAACTTAGCAGTTCGGCTAAAGATACCGATAGAATAAGTACTAGGCTTACAAGGAATAAGTCCTGGGGTCGATTTGCTCTACTAAAGGCGGTGCTCCAGCATGGCCGCAGTCAAATGACTGAAACAAGTAAAAGAAAAGAATAAAAGAATATATAGAACGCTGTCCCTTACAACAAAAAAGTGGAAATAGCAGCAGTGGAGGCGGTTGAAGAATGCTTAAACCTCTTTTCCCACCCTGTTCGTCACTTCATCCCAGGTTTGATCCACCTGGAGATCGGGACCGAGCCAGACCTAAACAGGTTAACCGGTACGTCAGTCCAGCGTCCAACGTCATCTCATCAGTACTCCGATACAGGCTTACAACTTGTTGGAGTTGATCTTGGCTCATGACACCGTCGCGTATTCCTTTAGAATATTACCGTCCGTCTCTAATTTGGAGGCATCCGACACTATGATAATACTTGTCTGCATGTATGAAGACATCAAGAATCTTCACTCAATACTAGACGTAATGAAATATATAAAAGATTTAAAGATCACCGAGACTGAGGCGCAGCCCGATGCAACAGAAGAACCTACCTTGAAAGGAAAGAAAACAAAAGTACAAGCCAAATCAAATGGAATCTCAGTGCTGCGAAAAAGATGGAAAAGTAAGACATTACATGGTAAATACCCTACAATGAGCATTGACTGCTGTTGATACAAATATAACCTACAAGTGACTGATTCTGGACTTAAATCAGAAACGCAGGGCTTCATTATCGCAGCTCAGGATCAATGTCTGCCAACCAGAAATTACCAAGCCAACATTCTTAAAAATGTTGCTGAACCTACAGGCTATTTTTGTGGTACAGATAGAGAAGCAATTGACTACTTCGTATCTAACCTATCTATATTAGCCTCAAATGAGTATATACATCGCCATGATAGACTTGGTCAGTATTTGCTCTGGATCATATTCCGTTAGCCTGAGAACTGGAGGAAACATAAGCCTACCAAAGTACTAAAAAAATAAAAACATCACCGTTATTTGAGATTTTGTATTCAAAGTAATTAAACTCTTCAGACCAATTGACCGGATATTGTGGTGAAAAATCACATTGGCAAAACAAATTTGGTCATAGATACCTCAATCCCATCAGACTGTAACACCTCTGTGAAAACATTTGGGAAGTTAAGTAAAGACAAGACCTTGAAGTAGAAGTCTCAAAAATGTGGCATCTAAGAACGCCAATTGTATCTGCGATCATCGGAGCTTTGAGAACAATGCCAGACGACACTCTTAAAGGCTATGTGCAAATACCAGGAAAACCAAGAGTATCAGAATTACAAAAATTGTTCTCATGGGTACAGATAACATCCTAAGAAAAACACTGTCAGCTTGATAATATCTGAATCTTTTAAAATCTTTCAAAATCACAAATATTACAGCAAACTTTTACTGAAATTTTGTTTCTCTGTATTTAGTTACCTTTTCCTAAAACGGATCGTTGCTACTTATAAATCAAACCCGCTGCAAAAGGTCGATCATGCTGTTACTTGAAGTCTCTGAGTGAAGCTTGGAACAGGTCAAATAAAGCAAAGCAACAACAGCGAAACCTTAATAATAATAATAATAATAATAATAATAATAATAATAACAATAACAATAATAATGATAATAATAATAATAATAAAGAACTTCTAACTTGTTGTCTCTTGAGGTCTCTGGGTGAGACTTGGATCCAACTTGTACAAATGCAAAGCAAAAGTCAAACATAAAATAATAATAATAATAATAATAATAATAATAATAATAATAATAATAATAATAACAATAACAATAACAATAATAATGATGATAATGATGGTGATGATGATGATGATGATGATGATGATGATGATGATGATGATGATGATAAAGAAGACGACGACGACGACGACAACAACAACAACAACAACAATAATAATTCCCTTTTGATGCATCCTTCAGACAAAGCACTGTCCGTCCAAGAGCCATCCATGAAGGTATTGGCTTTGTGCCGTTAAAAAAAAATTCCATTGAACTCGAATGCGATTTTTCCATGCAATCTTGTAAGCTTCTTAATCCTGCACCTTTGAACTCCATCGGACCCAGGAACCTTCCAACTAGGAATTTTGTGACACTGCATCTTGACCACCTCTTCCGTGATACTCACGTCTTGGACTTTACCTACTGACATTTGTTGCAATTCATTAAGCCTTTCCGCATCCAAGTATTTATTATTATTATTATTATTATTATTATTATTATTATTATTATTATTATTATTATTATCATCATTATTATTATTATTATTGTTCAGTAGTTTTATTTTTATAACGTGCTTTCACTTCACTACCGAGCGCAGCTCTGTGCGCCTTGGGTATGTGCTGTGGTTTGCTGTGGTGCTCTTATGTTTACTGTATTGAAAGTGTTTTGCGTAGAATGTGTGCAGTACCCAGTAGTGCAATTTTCTGTATGTTATATATATTTGTAAGTCCTGGTGTTTTTGTTATGTATTTGTCTGAATATTTTTTTATTATACCTAAGGCACCTACTATGATAGGAATTGTTTCTGTTTTTAGATTCCACATTCGAGTTATCTCTATTTCCAGGTCTTTGTATTTTGAAAGTTTTTCCATTTCTTTTAGAGAAACGTTGTCATCTGCTGGTATTGATACATCAATTAGAAAGCATTTTTCTTCTTCATGATCTTTGACAACTATATCTGGTCTATTTGCCTTAATTTCTCTATCTGTGTGTATTGGCATATCCCAGAGTATGGTTGCTTTCTCGTTTTCTGTGACCTTTTCTGGCGTGTGTTTATACCATCTTTTTTCTGTTGTTATTCCATAGTGTTGGCATAGCTTCCAGTGTATATAGGTCCCAGCTCTGTCGTGTCTGTGAATATATTCCTTCTTAGCCAGGAATGGGCAGCCAGATTATTATTATTATTATTATTATTATTATTATTATTATTATTATTATTATTATTATTATTATTATTATTATTTTATGTTTGACTTTTGTTTTGCATTTGTACAAGTTGGAACCAAGTTTCACCCAGAGACCTCAAGAGACAACAAGTTAGAAGTTCATGTAGGTATTATGCCTAGGGTACCATATATTTGGATTTGTACATACCATATATTTAGATCTGTACATTTCGATTTGTACTAGAGAATGTTTAAGAAACCATAAGAAAATTGTGTGTTTGTTTTAAAATTTGAGATCACATAGACAGTATTTTACGTAGGATATGGGCAGTTCCCATGAGCACTATCTTTTGAACTTCAGCCATTTTGGGGTTTCCTGGTATCTGAGCTAGGTAGTAACCAGCCCGTTTCGCTGTCATTCCCAGGGCACCTATGACAATAGGTATTGTTTTAGTCTTCAGGTTCCACATTTTGCTAATTTCTTTTTCAAGATTTTTATATTTGCTCAGATTTTGGTAGGTCTTGACAGATACGTTTATATCGATTGGGACAGTCATATCAATGAGGAGGCATGATTTTTGTCTGAAGTCTTTCAGTATGATGTCTGGCCTATTTGCGTCTATCTTTCTGTTAGTTTGAATGGTGAAGTTCCAGAGGAGTGCGATGTGATCATTTTCAAGTACTGGGGGGGTAGTTTGTGTTCCCACCAGTTTTTATCACTGGGTAAGTGCAGGTTTTTGCATATTACCCAGTGAATATATTGTGCAGCTCTATCATGCCTGTTGAGATACTCTGTAGGCGCAAGCAGACTGCACATGGAGACAACATGATCGATGGTCTCATTTTGTTGTTGGCATATACGACATAATCGGGGATCTGCCGTTCTTTAATATGTTGGCCTGGTAGTTCTTTGTAGGTAGGCATTGATCTTGGGCTGCTATGATAACCCCCTCTGTTTCTGATTTCAAGCCAGAGGCCATTAGCCATTGATGGGTAAGGGCTTTGTCAATATCTACATTATTCGCTCTCTTTGGGTATTTCCATGCCATTTTTCAGTCATAATATCTAAGGCAGCAATTTTAGCACGGGTTTTCAAGCGCTTAGCTTTTTCTGCAGGTGTTTCTAGTTGTTTGTTCTAGTTATTATTATTATTATTATTATTATTATTATTATTATTATTATTATTATTATTATGTTTTTTTTCTTCTATCTTCAAATTTTCTTCCATTTCTCGCCGAGTGTTTTCCGTACACCTAGGGCAGAGAAACTCGTTGTATGCATTCCTAGTTTACACACGCAAATTCACAGGTAAAATATGTATTTAAAAAAAAAATAAAAAATAAAGAAATAAAAAAGCAAAAAAAAGAATTCATGAATGGATGTTGTTTTCACAGCGATAATGCTCTTCTCAGTACATGAGTCGTTCCAGTTAACACGATTTTTTGCACTTCCTGTAGGGATGGTAAGCCTGGTATCATTTTCAAATAGGTTTCAGTACCTCTTTTAATCATTCCTAGAGATCCTACAATCACTGGTACGGTAGTCGCTTTGAGGTGCCACAATTTTTTCAATTTCAATTAGCAAGTCTTTATATTTACTGATCTTGTCAAATTCTTTCGCCGCTATATTATGGTCACAAGGAATACTCATGTCAATTAATAAACACCTCTTCTTTGTCTGGTCTTTTATAATAATATCCGGTTTATTAGCTTTTATAGCCTTGTCTGTATCGGTATCGGTTATTATTATTATTATTATTATTATTATTATTATTATTATTATTATTATTATTATTATTATTATTATTATTATTATTATTCAGTGAGAGAGCAGTGGATGCCATCAAAGTGACACTGGGGTAAAATATATGAAGCCCATTATACCCATCATGATTACCCATCTGATAAGGGTACACCATGCACATGCATCACCACCATATGTGCGCGACATGGTGATCTCATATCAAGATAAACCGCGCATGACCTCGCAGGTGGGGCCCAGTTAGAATTTTTTTCAGGTCGAGTAGCCCATCCCGCTCAAAAGGTCCCTGAATAAGGTTTGTTTAAGGATGTTGAGCAAAACACACATGTTTCCAAAGGTGAATTATTCAAACCCCCAAAAATTCCTCTCAACACATGGCTATGATGCTCCCCCACTACTCTGCTTATGATCAAAGATGCACATATCGTCAGCCACCAAGGGACATGCTCAACTAGTTAAGGTCAAGCAACTGAAAAGCAAATCTGTGGTACTGAGCAAAATATTTGCTGTAGCCCATTATTATTATTATTATTATTATTATTATTATTATTGTTGTTGTTGTTGTTGTTGTTGTTGTTGTTGTTGTTGTTGTTGTTACTATCGTTATTATCATTATTCAGTAGTCTTATTTTTATCACGTGCTTTCACTGCACCACCGAGCGCAGTTTTGTGTGCCTTGAGTATGTGCTGTGGTTTGATGTGATGTTCTTATTTTTACTGTATTGAAAGTGTTTTATGTAGGATGTGTGCAGTGCCTAGTAGTGCTATTTTCTGTAAGTTATATACACCTATAAGTGCTGGTGTTTTTGTTATGCATTTGTCTGAATATTCTTTATCATACCTAATGCGCCTACTATGATAGGAATTGTTTCTGTTTTTAGGCTCCACATTCGATTTACCTTTATTTCCAGATCTTTGTATTTCGAAAGTTTCTCCTTTTATTTTTAGAGAAATATTGTCATCTGTTGGTATTGATACATCGATTAGAAAGCATTTTTTCTTGGTGACCTTTGACAACTATATCCAGCGATTTGGCCTTAATTTCTCTATGTGTGTATTGGCATATCCCAGAGTAAGGTTGCATTCTCATTTTCTGTGATCTGTTCTGGCGTATGCCTATACCATCTTTTTTTCTGTTGTTATTCCATAGTGTTTTCATAGCTTCCAGTGTATATAGGTCCCAACTCTGTCGTGTCTGTGAATATATTTCTTCTTAGCCAGGACTGGGCAGTCAGAAACAATATGATTTATTGTTTCTTCTCCATCTCCATATATTCTGCAGTTATTTTTTTCCTTTTCATTACATATTTTTGATGATTTCTGGTGAGAAGGCTTTGATATTGTGCTACAATCAAAAGCCCTTCAATCTCTGCTTCGAGTCGTGAGCTTCTCAGCCATTGTTGAGAGTTTGCTTTGTCTATTTCTTTTCTGTTTAGTTCAACCTAATATTTGCCAGGAAGGAGTTTTTCTTGCCATCGTTTATCATGATCCGTTGCTGTTCCAATTTTAGTTTGGATTTCAGCTGTTTTACAGCTTTTGTTGTTTCTTCTTTTCCTTCATAGTTGTTAGGTGCTATGACTTCTTTTTTGTATTTGTCTGCTTCCTGAAAGGCTGAAAACAGTGTTTTGTTTTGTTCGTGTATTATGGCTATTTATAGATTAGTTTTCCTTGCTTCTGAAGTAGGTATTTCTGTGGTCCTATGGTTGATACTTTGTAATAGTTTTCTAGCTGTGTAAGGCCTCCACCACCTTCGATGCGTTGTACATATAGCCTTTCTAAATCCTAAATCCTGTCATTATTTTTCTTGTTTTCCTGTCTATTTTAATTAGTTCATTTTGAGTCCAGTTAAGAATATTGTAGTTGTAGCTTATAACTGGGACGGCTAGAGTGTTGATATCTATAATCTTGTTTTTCGCATTGAGCTCTCTTTTCAGTATTAATCTAACTCGTCTATAGTATTATTTTCTTATCTTCTCTTTCATTTGTGTGTGTTGTATCGTATCTAGTTCATTGATTCCTAAGTGTTTGTATGTCTGGCTTTGGTATAATTCTCATACTTCATTTCCTTTATCTAGTGTGATGTTGCTATTCTTAAATAATTTTCCTCTTTTCAAGGTTGCTCTGGCATATTTTTCTAAGCCAAATTTCATGCTTATTTCTTTGGTAAATCTATGTACTGTCTGTAGAAATGTTTCCAGCTGTTTCTAATTTGTAGCGTACAGTTTTAGATCATCCATATACAAGAGATGGCTGATTGTTTTGCCGTAACAGTTGCATCCACATCCAGTTCTGTTTAGTTTGTCAGATAAAAGTGCCAGTGCCAAATAGAAATGGAGTGGAGAGAGCGAGTCCCTCTGGAATATTCCTCTTCTAATGGGGATAGTTTTGGTTTTTATGAGTCTTTTTTTCGTCTGGGGCTGTAACACTGTCTGCCATTTATTCATGGAATGTTATTATTATTACTTTAAGTCAGTCTTTGTATTGTACCCCTCATCCTACGCCCTGGTGGAAAATAAAAGAAATTATTATTATTATTATTATTTAATTAATCAGAAATAATACTTCACACATTCTGTATGGTGCAATGTTGACGGAGAGCCTGAAGGTTTTACACTATACTGTGTGTTCAACTAACCAGTGAGCTATTGCTTTTCTATATTTCTCGTCCTACTGAGAGATTTGTAGACTTCTATATAAACCACACAATGAGTAATGGATTGTGTACCAGATAATTCTCTCTTCCCTCGTTACACACTCAGTTATCCTCAAAAAATTCCTACCCAAATACGGTAAATTAAGGAACCGAAAATTTATTATTTGGATTGGAATTCTAATAGCAGAAACCTATGTTATATAACTTGGAAATGAATTTAAGACCTTCTTCTATAAAACAGCACATGGGAGTCGAAAAGTGAATATCTTACATATTCATAATTTGTTAGTGTTGTTATTATTTAGTCCTAGTGCGAGACGCTAGGGCACAACCATTTCAGCGCCGCCTCTTTGGCGTTACGATTCGACGCTGAATTATTTGAAATTAGCCTTTTTTACGTTTCTCTTGTTTTTTATGATTCTATCCCGCCTCTGTCTCTCTCTTATCTGTGTTTGCTTCTCTCATTTTAATATTTCTCGTGTTCTTTCTCTCTCCCCACTTCTCATTGTTTATGTGTGTAACGTTATTCCTCTATGTGCATGAGGAGAGGGAAAGTGTTTATGCCAATTATATTCATTTATTTAATTCTCCTCCCGTTCTCTTTTTCTCTCTCTCTCTTTCACTGTGTCTCTGTATGTGTATATTTATGCGCGCGTGTATGTGTTTGCCACCAGTCCCAAAAAGTACTCTCGCTAAAGCAGGTTCTATGTCCAGTCTGCCGTGACAATATACACAACCCCATGTCCAAACAGCGGTGTTCAACCGTCTCGTCTCGATTTAGCCGCAGGTTATTTGGGAGGTAGAGCGGATGGGGTTGGGGGCGAATTGTCAGAATCGTTAGTGTTTAATAAAATACCTCGATCCAGTTTTCTGATTTCAACTTTCGCTTCTGTCAACTTTGCTTTAAAGGCAGTGGAATGGCAGAATAGAGATAGGGAGGGTGGGGTTTTGGAAAATGCCTCGTGGTATATTCTGTAGCTCTTTACTTTCTGCTTTCAAATCCTGCCAAGATCAACCTCACCTTTCATCACTCTGGAATTGATCAAATAAAGTATCACGGCTCGAATCAATCGGCTAACTGCACCCCACCACCGCAAAATTATTGAAATTATTACTTAGTCGCAAGCCGGCCCAGACCAAGCAAACTCACAATGAGAAGCATTCTGGTCACCAACATCTAATTTTATTTTCAGGCATAATATATTCAAATCTATATCATCGAATGAATTCTTCTCCCTTACGTATTTCGATATGATTTGAAGAAGATTCAGCTACTTCTCCAACAGGTTAACAAACAGCGAAGAAGCTTCCTCATTTACTCCATTAATAATGCATTTTTTTTTTATTAGGGAAGAGACAGGTCAATGACCCAGAAGATTGAGAGCTTCATTAATGTCTAAGGCTGGGCATATATTCTCACGTTTTTGTTATCAAATCCCCATCATGTAACTTTTGTTTTAATTATGTTGAGAGTTTGTTTTCCTTTTTAAATGATAAAATGTGTCCCAAACCTGCTGTATGTTACAACACTGTTCCTACAATTAAATCAGGGGCCAAAGCAAGTCTTAGAGGCTCAACTCCGAATGCATGGAAGTTCTGGGCTTCCCAAGTCCTCTATATATCTAGACCAGGCTTACATCCTCCTGGACATATCACTTCATTTATCGAGTCCAAATAAAAGAAAGGCAAAGGGACCCGAGAGTGATTGAAAGTTCGAATGCAGGGTTAAATCGAATACCACAAGGTAATCTATCAGATACTCCAGTTCCGTCAACTCGATATTCTTCCGACAATTCCTGTCAAAGTGGCGCCAAATGTACTACTCAGCATTCCTCTGGATTAGACCAACGATACTGAAAGGAATGGACTCCGTCACGTCTAAATGCCAAAGACATGTAGTATGTCACGACGGTGCTGTTACAACTCTATTAGAACTTGAAGACCTAAAGCAAGGCAAATCAGACAGTCATAGCAACTTCACCTCGAACGCATGGAGGTTCTGCGCAGCTTAGAACCTCCATACATTCAGCACAGGGTTGCATTCTGTAGAGAACACTTCAGTGGCATTATGAAAAGCGGCAACAATAGCATAAGAGCTAGTTGCCCTTTTTATGTTAGGTTAAACCTTTATTAACCTGTGGTAAAAAATCTCCTTGTCTCTCTAGACAGATACCAAAGAAAGAAAGACTCTTCTGAAAAATAATGTGAAATGTAGTAAGATTTAAATATCCATTAAAAAGTCATAACAAAATTTGTTGTAGAGAAGTTATTACAAAACGTTACAGAACATATTAATCATGTTCGTATGAAATAATTCAATAGTTTCTAACGTTTTTTATGGGAAACTATCCAACATTAAAGATAACTTGTGGAAACATAATCACCCAATAATCAATAATTCTAAACAATCAGTCCAATATATCATTGTATTTGTATCGGTTTCAATTGATATTTCATATTTTTATCGGAAAAAATGAACAAGACATTTAACATGATTAGCCTTACACACGTTCATAGCAGTAGCAGATCAGTATCCAATTTTCTTATTACTAACTGTTTGATATCTTCTCGGATATAGATTTCCTATAAATTCTAATTTGCATATGGGACTCTTAACAACAACTGATGGACTTCTACATCCCTTCCCACTCCATCACATCTGCACATTTTTTTATGTTTGAAGGTTTGATTTGTGTTAATTTTTTTCGTTTCTTTTCTTTTTTTTATGCCTTCATTTATTGCAATTAAATCGGTTAAAATATTGCTGAGCAATAATTTTGAAATCTCCCAGAAAAGTAGAGGGAATTCAGCATTCTTAATAAAATTCACAAATTTGTGTTTGATCAATTCTAACAACAAATCATTTGACTTGTGATCTCAGGATTTTATGCAATAAATATCAATATAATAAGAAACGACTAGTTAAAATCGATCCCAAATCAATCCTATAAGCTACATAATAGGAATTTGTTTATGAAATGGAGAATTTAAATGCTTATATCATCAAGCTTTAATAAAACTCTAAATCTTCAATAAGTATTAATGAAGCTCTAAATTAGCATTAGATATTAATGAAATACTAAAGAAAGACCTGGTGGATCCATCCCTCTCCAGATCTGATCAGAATCAGACCTGGTGAGGGATGGGTTCCGCAGATCTAAAAATACCCAAGACTCGTCGTATGTCATTACAATGACCCTGCGATTTCATCAGGAATTGAAGACCTAAGCCAAAGGCTAGACAAGGTAGATGGATTACAGGCTCTACTCTCTAGTTTACTCCTGACACAAGGCAGTGAGGTTATTTACCCATAACTAGGGATCAGTAATTCAGGACAGTAGTTCATACTAGACACCGTTTTAAATGTGCGCTATCTTTGATTTCCAATGTGTGATGCAGATCCCAAACTATATCTACTTCTACCTTTTGAAATATTCATCAAAAGGTTATCTGGACAGTTGTCTAGACAGAGTGTGAATCAATCTATGCCATTAATAATAATGAAACGATATATACCTGCTAGCATTGAATCTTCATCTTCAGTCAGATCATTGGTTGAACTAGTTTCCAAAATGTATGTCAACAAATATACAGATTTTGATGCAAGAATTGAGAATTTCACTTATAAAAGAAGGTTCATGACCAAAAATTTCCTCTAGATTTCCACCACTGCAATGCAGTACAACAAAGACCGGCCCTTACATGTCTGTATGCTGCTTTTAGAACTTTACATTTTTCTTGAGTGATATTTTTCGTTGAAATTTTTATTAATGGAAAAGAAACTTTTTTTCTTGATTGGAAAGAGAAGTCATTTTGTTAAACACTTCTTTCTTGAAGATAGCATATTGTTCTTGTCTCTTGGTTCTAAAATACGGACAGAGGATGCAATAGTCTTAATATCACATTATTTATTGTCTATTGTTAGCTAGTCAACATTGGGTTTCTCGAAGGCATCCAACAGGCCTGTCGACATTATTGTGTCCTTGAGCAAGACACTTCATTTCACGTTGCTCCAGTCTTCTCACCTGGCAAAAGTGAGTAATATCTGCATTTCAAAGGGCCAGCCTTGTCACATTCTGTGTTACGAGAACTACGTTAAGGGTACGCGTGTCTGTGAAGTGCCCAGCCACTTGTACGTTAATTTCATGAGCAGGCTGTTCCGTTGATCGAATCAACTGGAACCCTCGCCGTCGCAACCGACGGAGTGTCAGTTAACGTGATATCGAAAAGGATTCTGAGATGCACTTTCTTCCTCATGATGATAAAATGTTTCATCATCAATATCTCAGCAAATGTTTCTCTCAAATGTTCCCCAGCTATTTTCAGGACCAGTCAGACTCTAACACGGCAGGTTTAGGTGAACTGATCATACCACCAGTTAATATTACTCTTTTATTTGCTTGTTCATGTGCATAATCAACAGAGATTGACGAAAAGTGACGATTGCTTTTGATTATCACCCAGTGTTTTAGTTGAAACTTTTCCCGATGGGAAAAGCTTTAAGTTACAAATAGAGATAAAAACCATCGAATGTATTTCTGTTGACCCATGATAAAGAACAGAGATACTAAATATTCCAAACAAAGAAGCTTGAGCTTGAACTTTCACTCCCAATGTGACCATATGAATATGAATATTAGATGTTGGAACTTTCAAACTTTCAATTTTACTGTTGGCTTCTCTTGATGGAATATAGCAACCCAGTCGCCAGTGACCATCGCTACTTCAGGATTCAGAAGGTTGTCAAACCTATAATTTGGATATCATCATTATTATTATTATTATTATTATTATTATTATTATTATTATTATTATTATTATTATTATTATTATTATTATTATTATTATCATCATCATTATTATTATTATTATTATTATTATTATTATTATTATTATTATTATTATTATTATTATTATTATTATTATTATTATTATTATTATTATTATTATTATTATTATTATTATTATTATTATTATTATTATATTATTATTATTGAGTGAGAGAGCAGAGCAGAGCATAATATTAAAGTAACACTGGAGTAAAATATACGAAGCCCAGTATACCCATCATGACTACCCATCTGATAAGGGTACACCGGGTAATGCATCACAACCATATGTCCGCGACATGGTGATTTCATACCAAGATAAATAGCGCATGACCTTGCAGGTCATATAGGAGTTATGTTGGCGCGATTAATTAAAGTTAGGACGAAAGAGGGCTATATTGATGATGGTTTGCCTTGGATTGTGTGCATGAGGGTTGTTTTGTATTGGAAATTTGATTCATGAGAAGATTAATAGGCGAAGATTATTTTAATGCCGGGTCATATAATATATAATTATAAGGCTATTAATGTATTTGTGATGTAATTTTAATTCAATGGATTGGATGTTCTTATAAACATGTAGTTGCCACCTCTGTCTTACTGATTTTAGCTTTTCTTGAAGGTTTATAGGTTATTCAACCACATCTAGGTGAGAGATTTCTCATAGTAGCCCACCGAGCCTGTCCGATCTGAAGACTTAGATTCACAAGAAACATATCTTCTCCAAATATTTCTGAGAGGTCCTGTGTAGGAAGTTTCGCATAAATTTTGATATTACATTTGAGGATATATTTTTCTTCAATCCCTAAATCTCTAAAATTACCTGAATTTCTAAAATTACTTGGTATAAGAAATATTTCGCTATCATAAACACATCACTTCATAACATACTTGCAAATACGGTTGATCTTCATTTAAAGGCAAATGAGACCAAATATGTACAAACCGGATCATTAACTCAGACGCTAGAGTCGTTAGAATATTGTCACCCCGAAAAACAGGGGTCCGTTCTTGCACTTAGGACTATAACTCTCAAACTGATTCATAGCATTCCCCGTTTATTACTAAAAATATATTTTTCCTCTTAAATGATGAAAAAAACGAAATAGATTTTACAGTATGGAAGACATATAAGCCATTAAAAAACAGCAAAACTGTTAAGCTTACTTGAACATTTATTATTTAATGTCGAGATTTCCATCGCGCCAACTATGACCCGGTCACTAATGGGGTTCCACTGCAAATAGTAGATGTTTAAGTGAGGTTAACAGTTTCTTTGTGTCTTTCAATGATTGTGTATTTCACGCTGTAATTGCTTTAGTTTCAACACATGATCTCAGATCAAATCACCACTTGCCAGACAAGACCATCTCACAAACATAGATTTTGCATCCTCATAAATGTTCTTTCTTCACCATGGGGCTGGACAAATTTGCAAGTCTAATACTATCTTAATTTCATAAAGATGGCGATTTGTTTGACGACCTCTTCAATCCTCACAAACCCCTCTCCTATGAGAAGCATCACTCTGGGGCTACATGCTTCTTATTGGGCTCTGATCATTGCCAACTCAGGGTGAAGTTGTAATATAGTTCCGATTCCAAATAGTAAACTCTTACATGAGTTTGAAATAGAAATTTAATTTAGCCAAGTTTGACTCTTCACTAGTAGCAGAGATTCATTAAGATTAGTCATATTAGAATAGCAACCGACCCATTTAGCCCGAGATAGTTGCAATCATATTAATTCAGCCGATGGGGGAACTAATCATCGGATTCACGAATGACAAGCATCGCTGAAATATTTATTTAAATAACATTTTATGATACAGTAATTAGAAAACACACACACACACACACACACACACACACACACACACACACACACACACACACACACACACACACACACACACACACACACACACACACACATATATATATATATATAGCCGTTCATGTATGTATATACATACATACATACACACATGCATACACACATACTTACACACACACACACACACATCATTAATGAATAGATTTCAAAATAGGAATAAAAATTAGGAAACTAATTTTGTTTTTCATAATTGCATTTTATTTTTCTTCTGCAACTAATGTTAATATAGTTGTACTTCACTTACATAAATATATTTATTTTAGATTTATTAAAGTAGTACAGACATATGAGTGACGAAATAGATATGCGCATACTCATACAAAATATATCCACACTAGCCATACTGCTCTAGTCTAGTTCTCTATGGATATTTGTAGACTCGTTTTAAAATACATGTTTTTGGTATTTATTTACACTCTCTTTCACATACTTTCTTCTTTCCATTTTCATTCTTCTTGCTATGATATATGTATATATATATATATGCATATGTATATATACACACATATATATAAATGTATCTGTATATATTTTATCCAAATACATATAAACTTATGCATATATATATATATATATATATATATATATATATATATATATATATATATATATATATATATATATATGTATATATATATATATATATATATATATATATATATATATATATATATATATATGCATATATATACAGACACACACACACACATATATATATATATATACATACATACACACGCATATATATACTTTTAATTCAAATGCATATATACATTTTCATACATATATACATATATAGGTAAATATATAAGTACACATACATATATACATGCAAACATACATACCTAAACACACACAGACATACACACACACACACAGACATACACACACACACATATATATATATGTATATATACTTACATACACATATAGATTTACACACAAATAGACATGAATCTATGTTTGTGCATGTATTTGTCTATTCATGGATTGTAGTGGTAAGTTACTTTGAAACGGCATATATAATACATATATACATAGATACAAACACACATATACATACATACATACATACATACATACATACATACATACATACATACATATATATATATATATATATATATATATATATATATGCGTGCATACACACACACGCACATACATATATATATATATACATATATATGCACACATAATATATATAGATATAAATTACATATATACGCACATATATATGAAAATGTATGTATGTATGTGTGTGTATGCGTATGTGTATGAATTTGTGTGGTAGAATACGCTTGTGCATCATGTAAACTGAAAATAAAATAAAACTTAGAAATGGAGATAGAGAGAGAGAGAGGGAGGGAGGGAGAGAGAGAGGGAAAGAGGGAGAGAGAGTGTATGAGAGAGGAGAAGAGATGGCCGAACTAGAGGCCCTATAGGTTGACAGCAACAACATCAACAACAACAACACTGACTTGCTCATTATACAAAAGTATTCTGCGCAAATACAGTCTAACGAATCAAACGAGCTACGTGCCTCTGCATTTTATTTGCGAGATAAATTCAAAGAAACATCAGGAACAAAATCTTATTTCAAAATTGATTTTTTATAACTACCCATGGTGTCATTTACAGTGAGTTCTCTTTAATCCATGTAATTATTATCATATAGGGAATGTATGCGAACCATTTGTATAGTACAGAGTGAAATACGTTAAATAGTACCCGTTTAGATCAGGTATGGGCAGCATTTTTCAAGAAGCAGGCCGATTGAGATGTGGTTCATCATCAGACGAGCCGCACTATTATTATAATTCAAAGTAATTTTTCGTTAGGTGTGCCATTTAGAAAGTCCTACAGGCTGTAGATCATCAATTGACTACATTAATCATTCTGTGACGTCTGCCTTGATACCCCGTGGATACCTTGTGGATACCCCGTGGATACCCAGTGGATACAGCGTGGACACGCTGTATCCATGTGGTTACAAACTGAATTTATTATTACTCTCCACATCCCATACACACCTCTTCACATCCATTCTGTAGCCTGTTTGTTTACTGCATTCTATAGTGTATATCCCCGCCTCCATTGGACAGGGTGCCGGTCACTTGCATACCAGCTGAGAGAACTAGGGCAATGAAGTATTCTGGTTAAGAATACTATGTATCTCCCGGTCCAAGAATCGAAAGTACAATCTTACGATCATGAGCCCAACACCCGAACCATTAAACTGTGCGCTCTCCACTCACATTATAGTTCTTTCTACTCCAGGTACAAAGCTTGAAATGCTGGGAGAGGGAGTTAGTCTATTACATCAAATCTAGTGTTCAGTTGGTACTTATTTTATCGACTCTGAAAGGATGAAAGGCAAAATTGACCTTAACAGTATTTAAACTCAGAATGTACAGCGGAAAGAAATGCCGTGGGCTATTTTGTCCGGCGTGCTAACGATTCTACAAGCTCGCAACCTTAAAATAATAATAATAATAATAATAATAATAATAATAATAATAATAATAATAATAATAGTAAAAAAAAAAAAAAATAATAATCCTTTCCACTATAGGCACAAGCCCTGAAATTCTTTTTACATCGACCTCAGTGCTCAACTGGTACTGATTTCATTGACCCCCAAAAAGACGAAAGGCAAAGTCGACTTCAGCGGAATTTGAAATCAGAACGTAAAGACGGACGAAATGCCGTTAAGCATTTTGCCCGGCGTGCTAACGATTCTGTCAAATTTGATAACAAATCTGATAAAGGCAGAGATCGACGAAATTCAGCCGGACAGCAACTGTAGAATCTGCAGGAAAGGAGACGAAAGTATCAATCGTCTTTTGAATGAGTGCAGTATACTAGCACAAAAGGAGTATAAGCACAGACCGGACTGTGTAAGCAAAAGAGTACATTGGGATGTTAGTCGAGTGTGTGGCTTCAGAACAGCAGAAAAGTGGTATGAACATGAACGAAAGTCTGTGACAGAAAATGAGAATTACAAGATCTTGTGGGACTTCCCCATAAAGACTGGTTGCACTACTGATGCAAGAAGACAATATATGATGATAAAGGACAAAATAAACAGTGTAAGATCATAAGTTTTGCATTTCTCTAAGATAGGAGAGTCGATACCAATGAAATGGGAAAAAAAAACTGAGAAATATTAAGATCTACATACATCAGAGAACTGCGGAGGCGTTGGGTGACCAAGGAAACAATTATCCTGTAGTAATTGATGCACTTGGCGCAACATTCAAAATGCTACTTAAAAGACTGAAAGAGATTGGAATTGGAACTTGCATTGTCTACCTGCAGAAAAGAACCATTCTATATTCTGTAAGAATCCTAAGGAAGGTTCTTGAGATTTGAGGAAAGTTGTCACCAAACATTAAAGATAAAATACCTGCTAACTATATTAGCATGAACTAGTGTACTACTACTACTACTACTACTACTATTACTACTCCTTTCTATTATAGGCACAAGGCCTAAAATTTGGGAGGAGGGTGTTAGCTGATTATATTGGTCCCCATTGCTTGACTGACCTTTATTTTATCGATCTCGAAAGGATGAAACGCAAAGTTGATCTCAGCGCAATTTGAACTCAGAACGTGAAGACAGACAAAATACCGCTAAGCATTTTCTACGACATGCCAACGATTCAGCCAGCTCGCTACTTTCCTTTCAAGTTATAACAAGCAATTATTATGATCACATCCTTGTAAGGCGGCGAGCTGGCAGAATCATTAACACGCCGGTCAAAATGCTTAGTGGCATTTCATCCATCTTTACGTTCTGCGTTCAAACTCTACCGAGGTCGACTTTGCATTTCACCCTTTCGGGCTCGATAGAATAGGTACCAATTGAACACTGGAATCGATGTAATCGACTTACCTCATCTCTCGAAATTGCTGGCCTTAGGCCAAAATTTGATGCAATTATGATCACCTCCTTTACAGTTGGTTAATATTTTATAATTAAAGATAGCCATGAATGGATGATCAGTTCTCATGACTTTAGTGGGAGGTGATATCCAAGTCTTTCATACTGACGTTAGGGGAGTAAATAAAATTGCTTTGCGAACCGAACCTAGGCCACATTAGACTTTGCGCAACAGCTTATTTCCTACGCCATGGCCATTGTCACATATAACTCTATGAAACACCTCCGTAACCAGAGGAAGTTCTATAGGATCATGTGCCCCGCAGCTTCATGTAAATATAATTATCATCTAACATTTATTTTGATTTTGCGCTTTTTCCAAAATAAGATGGATAATAGTGGATTCATTTTGATAAACGAGAATCCCATCCTTGCTTAGAATCCTGGCTACGGCCATATAAAACGGTATTAGATTGCAGAACGCCAAATATATTGGGTATTCTACATATATATATATATACATATACACACACATATATATATATATATATATATATATATATATATATATATATATATATATACGTATATATATATATGTGTATATATATATATATATATATATATATATATATATATATATATATATATACACACACACACATATATATATACATATATATATGTCCCTGTGGCTAATCAAAGGAATTATCATTATTATTATTATTATTATTATTATTATTATCATAAAAACCATTAAGAGCTTAAGTAATCGAGAGCTATACTACGTGTTGAACTTCATACCACATAAACGCATGCACAAACATGCGCGCACGCACACACACACACACACACACACACACACACACACACACACACACATTCATGACCAATAACACTCAAACAGCCCGTATATATCAGGTACAGCGCATCGCTGTAACCAACGGCGACACTGAGTGACTAGCAAGACTCCAGTTATTTTCTTGCTGAACATTTTAAGCTCAACTCCACTTTCAGACCGAAAGATTGTAACAGAAATTTATTGCACTCCGTAGATATTTCATACATATAGCCATCAAATGTTAATTTCACTCTTGATTTATCGTTTCATATCAGTTATAATTCATGTTGTCTGGCAAGTTATGCCATCTATTTCTTTTTACATTCTTTTCGTTTTACATTCTTCGTTTTACTTTTATTCTGTTCTCTTGCTTTGAGTTTTGCATTTTGAGTTCACTACTAGAAAGTCATTAGAGGCTGAACAAAAGGGAAACAACCTTCCAAACGAAGGGCACTAACGCTAATATCCAACCATCTGCATATGTGTACATAATGGAAATATTGCTAGTTACTATAAGGCCACAATTATTACATATGTATTTGATGTTATCATACCATAAGTCAAGTCTGTAGGATGATCAACAAGTGGAACATGTTTCGATATAAAACAAATCAAATTGCATGTGTATCCGTCGTGAGTACGAGTGGTTGTTTTTTCTGTGTGTGTGTGTGTGTGGTACTGCATGTATCGCGTTATCCAGTACACCACATTGTATTAATGTTTGCTCGCTTTATCAAATTAGGTGAACATGCTTTATATGATTGTAATTTATCTGTAAAACAGGCGCCATGGCTATGAAGATTGAATCGTTCAGTTCTACAAGCAATGAACATTGATATACTTAATTTCAAAAAGAAAGGAGCAAGAAATCTAACGAAATTTAATGGATTTAAGTCTCGCCATACGGCCTGGGGGTCCTTTTTCGATTTCAGATTAGTAGTTCAAATGGGTATAATCTTTAATATCGTACTCATTCAAAATCAATGATCTTAATTCATAATTTGCGCATATTTTCTCGTCAAAAAACATCAAAACCATGGGGATATGTCTTTCCATATTGGACATTAATAAAAATACCAGGCATTTGACGAATTATATAGGCGAGATACTTGTAGAGTTGAAAAATAGGTTCAAAAGAAGGTAAGTGTGTTTGTATATATGTATATATATATATATATATATATATATATATATATATATATATATATATGTGTGTGTGTGTGTGTGTGTGTGTGTGTATATATACACACACACATACATAAATACATTTACACACACACACACACATATATATGTATATATATGCACACATACATACACATGTATATATATGTATATATATACACATATACATATATACATATATATACATATATATATACATGTGTGCATATACATATATATATATACAAATACGTATACATATATATACATATACACACACATAAACACACACACACACACACACACACACACACACACACACACACACATATATATATGTGCGTATGTATACACATCTATATATAACTAAATTGAGTATTAAAGGATGACATATTTTCAGTATAGTGTAATTAGGCATGCATTTACCCGGCCGTCATAAAGTATATATAGTTCGAATCCTTGCAGTGGGTGTCTTGTCCTTATTCGAACAGAAGTCAGCGTTGGATAAAGGGTATGGTCTAATGCAGTGGTTTCCAACCTGGGGTCCGCAGACCCTGGTGTTCCGCAGACCCTGGTGTTCCGCAGACCCTGGTGTTCCGCAGACCCTGGTGTTCCGCAAAGGTAGTACTGGGGATCCGTGAACTAAATTCAAAATTTCACACACATATATGTATATATATATATATATATATATATATATAAGGATACGCATATTAAAAGGAGTATGTGAAAGAACTCATATAAATAAAAGGGTTGTGAATCACTGTTGAGAACCACTTTGAAAAGATTGGGAACCACTTGTCTAATCTTTGATATCATTTATTATATAAAACTCGGCTGCAAAATTATTATGTATATGAACGCACACAAACGTACACACACTCATATACAAACCTTTTCTTTTTCACGACGAAAAGGGCAAGGTCTACATGTTTTATTGTATGATCGATTATGTGATATACTCGGCTGCTGTTTTACGTGTCACTACTCAAAGTTTCATGTAATCGTTACGTTTTGTCAAGAGACAAATTTCTCAAGAAATATTTTGTTTTTCTTTAACCAAGAGTGAATGGGTGAAAACTTCGACTAGTGACACAAGAGGCATCAAACGAATCCTCTCTCTCTCTCCCTCTGTCTCCCCCCTCTCTCTCTCTCTATATATATATATACAGGGTGTCCACAAAGTCTGGGTACACGGGGATTAGCACATACTTTTCAAACAAAACTATTTTATTTAATTATAATGTTAATAAATAAATCAGTAATTGTTTTTGAGTAAACTTTCTCTTTCAACACACTCCAGAAAAAGAAGTCTTATATTTAATTGTTTATGTTATGATTTTATTTACTCCGTGTACCCAGACTTTGTGGACACCCTGTATATATATATATATATATATATATATATATATATATATATATATATATATATATATGTATACACACACACACACACACACATACACACATATATATAAATACATATACACACACACATATACATATCTATATACATATATGCAATTATATATTTATACACGTATATGTAGATACATCTGTGTATGTGTAAATGTATACGCACACACACACACGTATATATATATATATATATATATATATATATATATATATATATATATATATATATATATAGTACTAAATCTATCTTCCGTTTCCTTCATCAATTATCGTAATTTATTACACACACACACACACACAAATTACAGAAAGACTAAATACACTTTGGCATGCACGTAATTAAAATGGTATCTCTTCATTTCTAATCTCTCATACCTGTCTGTCTGTCTGTCTGTCTGTCTGTCTGTCTGTCTGTCTCTCTCTCTCTATTCGTACCTACCTTTGTGTATGAATGTAGATACGCGCATATTATGCCATATATAATTTATCTACGTAAAATACATTTATATGTATTATAGAGTATTTGCAGCTCATAAATATTGGGCATAAATATGAAATGTTAGCCTCTCTCCTACATATATATATATATATACATATACATATATTGTATATATATATATATATATATATATATATATATATACACACACACACATATATATATATATATATATATATATATATATATATATATATATATATATATATATATATATTCAAAATGCATTGTAAACACCATTCCACACTTACATTTCCACATATCTGGTAATGTAACGAATCATATGCACAAGCGCCACATAAGATATGCATACATATAATCATAATTTCATGAAGTAAACCACGTTTACACATACACACATACACAAGACAAGCGCATATACAATTCAGAGATGTACAAACAAGTTCAATTAAGTCACCTACATACAGATACGAACATACACACATTCACACACACACACATATATAATTCAACTCATACATGCATACAATAAAAAAAAAGAAACGCACATATTACATAACTAACATTTTAATGTATCAATAGTAACTTTTATAAAGATATTTTTATAACATTTTTGCGTTATACATTTATCTAACGTGTTTGTTGATTATTCTCCACGCTACACTTTCATTGTAAACATTACACAGAAAGAAATATGTTATTACAAAGAATATATATATATATATATATATATATATATATATATATATATATATATATATAATATATATCTATATACCTATATATGTATGTGTGTGTGTGTATGTATGCATGTATATATATATAAATATATATATATATATATATATATATATATATATATATGAACGTTTATATATATATATGCATATAGACACAAATATACATACTTACATGGATGCATACATACCTACATATAAATACGCACACACTCACGCATATATATAAATATATGTGTGTGTGTATGTGAGTGTATATATAATATATATAATTTATATATATATATATATATATATATATATATATATATATATATATATATATATATATATATATATGTATGTATGTATATATATGTATATATGCATATATATATATATGTATGCGTGTATATATGTATCTATATCTATACATATACATATATATATACAGATACATACACACATATATACATAGATATACATATGCATGCATATATATGTATGAATGTATTAATATATTATGTATGTATGTTTCCTGTATATGGGCATCCATATAACGTTTTGTAAGCACGTAGCTACATATGCATATACATACCCACTGAAATACCTACACAAACGAATAGACATACATCTATGAATGTGTATATAGGCGAATGAATATTCTTCATATATATATATATATATATATATATATATATATATATATATACATATATATATATATATATATATATATATATATATATATATATATATATATATAAATATACATCTATAAATATGTATATACATACATATATATTCATCTATATGTATGTCTATAAATATATATATGCATGTATACATATATATGTATACACATACAAATATGTATACATACATACATACATACATACATATATATATATATATATATATATATATATATATATATATATATATATACACACATATGTACACAGGCATACTATATACGTATTTGTATATGTGTGCTCATCTATACTCAATGAGGAAAGTTTCTTTTTTTTTTTCGCACATACACTCATGATAAATGAATACAATTCGACAAATTACACAGATTTACATTTATACACCCAATTTGCTGTGCAGTTCACCACCATTATCACTTCTAGCACTACTCTGATGATCATTCTAGATGTGGACGTCGTCACCGTCATCATCATCATCATCATCATCATCATCGTCGTCGTCGTCGTCATCACCAAAGTCATAATTGGTTATATGCTTTCATTGAATGATGTTTAAGACACACTTGTACATACAGTTTGATATATTATGTGACAAGATTATTCTCTTAGAAGTCTTTGTTGTATAAATAATCTTCCCGTTTTTTGTCCTTTATTTGTCATCCTTCTGTGTTGTGGGAAGGCCGATAGTTCACTTGCTAGCTTATGTCCTCGGTAGAAACTTAGGCAGTTGTGTGATCATATGTGGTTGCCTTAAACTGTAATGAATTTATGAATGTATGTGCATGTATCTATGTGTGTATGTATTTGTATGTAGTTGTTCTTGAGTGTGCGTTTGTGTTTATGTGCAAGGATTAGAAAATATGATAGTAACTCTTCAGTTTGTTCTTCGTATTTCTTTTTTATTATTATTATTTTCTGCAAATATGTTCTGGTGGGTGATGAACATGACGCCCTTAGGAAAGGCTGAAAGAGTTGTAATGCATTGCGTAAAGAGATTTAGAAATGTATTCATGTATATGTACTTGAAAATATATAATCTATAAAATGGCGTATATATATATATATATATATATATATATATATATATATATATATATATATATATATATATATATATATATATGTATATATATATATATGTATATATATATATATATATATATGTATATATATATATATATATGTATATATATATATATATATATATATACATATATGTATGTATATATATTATATATATATATATGTATATATATTTATATATATATATAAATATATATACATACATATATATATATACACACACACACACACACACACACACACACATATATATATATATATATATATATATATATATATATATATATATATATATATATATATATATATATATATATATATATATATATATATATTTAAATGTTTTATTAATGTGTATGCATTAAAAGAATATATAAATAAATTAATTGTAGTAATGTCTGTTCATTGAAGATTTTAAACTTTGGATGTTCTTGCATCATGTTACTGTCAATACCATCTGATAATACTTAACAATCCCCTTCGGGTAATCCTTGAGAAACCGTCGTTAATCTCTAGCCAGGATTATTTCGTACGGTAAAGACAGATGATATTTAAAATCTCTATATGAAGGAAACATTGTGAGTGAAAGTGCGCGCGCGAGTGCATGTATTTGCGTGTGTGTTTGTATGTGTTTGTGTGTGTTTGCGTGTGTATTTGTGTGTGTGTGTGTGTGGTGTGTGTGTGATATGTGCGTTTGTGTGTGTTTGTGTGTGTATCTATGGTGTGCGTGTGTGTGTTATGAGTGCACGAATATGCTTGCTTATATATATATGTACATGTATATACATGCATATATGTATATATATATATATATATATATATATATATATATATATATATATATATATATATATATATATATATATATATATATATATATACATATATGCATACATACACCTAGGGAAAAATAAATATGCAGATATATTTGTTTTTAATAGATATGTTCATATACATAAATATATTATGTAAAATGTAAATAATATGTATTTACATACATACATACATACATACATACATATATATATATATATATATATATATATATATATATATATATATATATATATTTTATATATATGTTTATATATGTTTATATATATGTATATATATATTAGTATGTGAGTATATGTGAGTATTTATATGTAAGCGTAAGTACACGGTGTATGATATGTTGAAAATGTTCATCAAACGATATCCCTAAATGAATGTGATGTATGAACGAAAACCAACTTTATTGTCAAGGAGCGCTTGTTACCGCGTGGCCATACCGATCAACACATAATGTGCTACCAATGTCCAGGTTGTATTGACATGTGTTGTAGCCGAGATTGAAATTCATTGAGCAACTGTTACCCATACCACAGGCCCTCTTGTGACACGGTGGATCTGGCAAGCAGACACCGTGCTGGCAGCTTCCATCTGGACAGCCGAAATGGCAATGTATTTTCGGGTAGCATATTCGGTGGTAGGCACAATATTCGTGGGGACAGCAACCTTCTGCACATGTCCGATACTGCAAAGAGAGAAAATATTAAATAAAAGTTTTAGTTGATATTACAGTAAGAAGAACATATAAAAGTAAAACGAAGATGCAGTATTTACATATTACACCCATCTTTCATCTACGATAAAGCAAGTAATTTAGTGCAGTCGACAGTTGTCAAAATTTAATGATAGTTGCCAGTAAACCAATTTAATTCCCGCTGCGTAGTAAAGATCGTATTCCTTCAAAATTATGTTAGAATTAACTGTGTTCTGTGGTATAGTGGTTATCACGTCTCCCTCACACGCATAAAGTCGTGAGTTCGAGCCTCAGCAGAACCTATGCTAACTTTTTTTGTAATGCATTTGAGCACTATATTCAGTATACCTATTGTTGTTATATGTATTTCTTTATTGCTCACAGGAGGCTAAACGTAGAGGGTACAAACAAGAACAGACAAAAGGATTAACCGACCCCGAAAGGATAAAAGGCAAAGTCGACCTCGGCGGAATTTGAACTCAGAACGTAACGGCAGACGAAATACCGCTAAGCATTTCGCCCGGCGTGCTAATGATTCTGCCAGCTTGCCGCCCTTCTATTGTTATTATATTACATTAAGATGGTGTATTGGCAGAATCGTTCGTACGTCGGTCAAAATGCTAAGCGGCATTTCTTCCGGCTTTTCGTTCTGATTTCAAATGCCGTCGAGGTCGACTTTGCCTTTCGTCCTTTCGGAATCGATAAAATAAATATTGGGGTCATTATAATCGACGTGCACCCACCATCTCAAAACTGCCGGCCTTCTGCCAAAATTAGAAAGAGTTATTATTATATTTATTTTTTTATTGCCCACAGGGGGATAAATATAGAGAGGACAAACAAGGACAGACAAAGGGATTAAGTCGATTACATCGAATCGCCCTCAGTGCGTAAGTGGTACTTATTTAATCGACCCCGAAAGAATGAAAGACAAAGTCGACCTCGGTGGAATTTGAACTCAGAACGTAACGGCAGACGAAATACCTCTCAGCATATCACTCGGCGCGCTAACGATTCTGCCAGCTCGCAGCACTACAATTATATTATATTACCAAAGAAAAGTATTTCGAAGCAATTTCATTAGTGACTAAGTAGATATGCGATTATTTAAAGTCTTCATTTCCACCTCAGAATAGACTAAGTACTTGGGAATCGGAGCCATATCTATCGCTATATCGATACGAAAGAGTTTTGAACATATGCGCAGCAGTGTAGTAAGAAGATTGCTTCCCAACCACATAGTTCCGGGTTCAGTCCCACTGCGTGGCCCCTTGGGCAACTGTCTTCTACTAAAGTTTCGGGCCGACCAAAGCCTTGTGAGTGGATTTAGTTGACGAAAACTGAAAGAAGATCGTTGTATATATGTGTGTGTGTGTTTATATATATATATATATATATATATATATATATATATATATATATATATATATATATATATATATATATATATATATATATATATATATATATAAATATATATATATATATATATAATATATGTTTGTGTGTCATTGTGTCTTTCACCCCATCACCGCTTGACAACCGGTGTTGTGTGTTTACGTCCCTGTAACTTAGCATTCGGCAAAAGAGACCGGTAGAATATGTAAGGCTGAAAAAAGTACAGGAATCGATTAATTCGACAAAAAATTTTTCGAGGCGGTGCCCCAGTATGGCCGCAGTCAAATGACTGAAACAAGTAAAAGATACAAGATACAAATTATCAAAGAGAATGTTTTGTTTTAAAAGCGTGATTCTAACACAAACAGATGATGTCTAGGTACTTATGATACTGTGTAGTAAAGTGCCTAATAATTCTATGATAGAAACCTCATGGGAGTTGCATTTGTCATTCAGACGGCATCGATGGAAATGAACAACTACGAATAGAATATTTGTGTAAAGTCAACTCTGTATACCAACAATATCCAAGGCATGACTATGTAGTTAAGAAGTTCGCTTGCAACCTAGTGATTTCGTGTTCAATACCACTACACAGCACCTTGCGCAAGTATCTTCTACTCTATCCCTGGGTCGACCAATGCATTGTGAGTGAATTCGGTAGACAGAAACTGTGTGGAAGCTCGTCAGATATATATATGCTCAGTGGTTAGAGAGTCGGGATCACAATCATGAGGTAATGAGTTCGATTCCCAGACCGGGCTGTGTGTTGTGTTCTTGAGTAAGACACTTTATTTCACATTGTTCCAGTTCACTCATCTGTAGAAATGAGTTGTAACGTCACTGGTGCCAGGCTGTATTGGCCTTTGCTTTTCCCTTGGATAACAACCGTGGCATGGATAGGAAAGGGTGGTATGCATGGGCGACTACTAGTTTTCCATAAACAACCTAGCTTGGACATGTGTCTTGCGAGGTAACTTTCTAGGTGTAATCCCATGGTTATTCATGACCGAAGGGGGTCTTTTATTTACACACACACACACACACGTGTGAGTATGTGAGTGTGTGTATATATGCGTGTGTACTTGTGTCTGTGTTTGTTCTCTCACCGTTTGACAACCGGTGTTAGTTTGTTTACGTCCACGTAACTCAGTAGTTCGCCAAAGAGAGGGATAGTATATGTATCAGGCTTTAAAAAAATATAAGTTTTAGGTCGATCTGTTCGACTAAAACCCTTCAAAGCGGTGCCACAGTATGGCCGCAGACCAATGACTGAAAAAAGTCAAAAATAAAAGATTAGAAATAAAGAAAAAAACAACCCAAATTTTCTGCTGAGAATTAAGAAATCAATAATTTATCCAAAGTTTTGTGATTTCTACTTCACTTACATCAATAATAGTCTGGAGGGATAAAACAACAACAAAAGAAGCATAAATATTACAAATTGCATCATTCCAACTGTCCAAAAATTATTAGTTTGCACGTTTATGTAAATAAAAAAGAAGAAAGCTTCTTTAAAGGTGTTGAGAATATTTGGAAGTTGAACGACCTCACCGTGAGAGAATATTCCATGATTGCACAATAAATGTGTGATGAATAAGGATGAAGCGGAAGGGTCTAGGGTGAAGACTAAAAAGAAAAAAAAATAATAGAATATAAACAAAACAGAAAGTCCTAGCGTGACCGATTCTAGCATGTGAACTGGCGTTGACTACGATAATATAATAAAGTTAGTGAAATGCAATAATTCCTGAGACTCATTAAAGACCATTCATAGCTTAGTATGAAATTAACGTCCCACCCCCATCACGTCTAACTGAAGTGTCACTAATAAAGTATTGTTTGTGGTGGTGCTGTTGCATTTGTTATTCTCGCTAATGTTGCAGTTGTTGGGAACTAAGTTGTAGCCGTTAGCGTTGTTTATGTCTTCGTTATCAACTTTTCTGCTGTTGTTATAGTTATTACCATTGTTATTTTTGTTATTATTATTGCACGCAACTCTTTCCATGTTTCCCCGATCCGCATACCTTTATCTGCTGTTTTTTTTACAGTTGGCAAATTGACAGAGTCATTAGAGCATCGGACAGATTGCAGTGCGATAATCGTTTCGGATATTCATGCCTTGAATTCAAATCTTACCAAGAACAAATTTGCTTTTCATCTTCTCGGGGTTGATAAATATATCAAACATGTTCTAGAGTCGATTCTTCTGTTTCATGATTATCTGATTATTTTTCTTTCCATTCTAGAAAAAATGAGCAATGGTCAGCCCTGAAAATGGTCTAGGTTTAAATTTCCCAGACATTCCGTATATCATAACGGTGCTCCTATGATTCCATCAATAAGTTGAGTCCAAAACGAGGCCTTTCTTTTCACGACATAAGCTGCGGTTATTTCTCTTAAAGTGTAAGCGGTTCACATCTGGCCATTACCAGTATGTAGTGAACACGGCCGACACATTTAAACTTTAAACAGCTCAATAGACACATCTGTTAATAGGTGACATACAAAAGGAAATGTTTGACCACAGAATACAGTGGAAGCACCGGTGTTTTGACAGATCCTCAGTACCGAGGTCGGTTCCTCCTGTACACAGAAGAAACGATAAGTTTCGATAACAAACCGGTTTCTATTTTTAATGTTCGTCTCAAACTTAAAATGAAGTCGCGTGGCCTAGTGGTTAGAGTGTTGCATTCACGATCTAGCATTCGTATTTTCGATTCCCAGACCGGGCGACTCGTTGTGTTCTTGAGCAAAATCGTTCTTTTCAGGTTATTGCAATCTACTTAGCTGTAAATGAGTTACCCCGAGATGAACTGGCGTCCTCTCCAGGAGGGATGTTACGATCTCTGTCATTTGCATGTCATAGAAACCGACCGAAATTTCAAAGAGTAAAGTGAGAGTACAAGATCTTACCCCAGTGTTAAGCTTCAGGTGTCTCCGATACTTACTTTTAGCTGAGTTGTATTGGAGCAACGTGAAATAGTGCCTCGTTCAATGATACAACGCTCAATGCATTTCGATCATCGAATTCACGATCTAACTATAATCATCAGGTAACACGCACTTCCTCAAACCAAAATAATTTTACACACACACACACACAAACGAAATGTCATAGTATCTAGAAAACAACATTGTTCTCCAATATACCTGTCTCATCCAGAATCATAGGTATTGTAAGAAGTTTTAATTTTCCTGATATTAGTAGTGTAAAATATATACAAATACTGACCACGGAGTTGAAATAAAAACAAGACAAAAAAAATTCTTCATTCTTTAACTTTTTGATTAATATTGTATCAATTCTTCTGAACATGTAAATAGAATTGTAAGAAGAGCGATGCAGATAAAATTTATTTCTCGTCTCAATAATTTTTCTTTTCATTTAATCCTCTTATCAACAATTTTTTCCACCAGATACAGCCGCAAGTTCCATTATTCTCCCATACAGTCTTTTTACTTTTTTTTTCCAATCCTCTTTTCCTTTACATCCCTAAGCAATTTCTTCCATAATTCACTTCAAATATCGCCCACTAATGTTTCTTTGATAAAATCTCACTCGATGCCCATGTCTATCTATGAACACAAGTGCAACAAATTAACTATTTTATCAAGTCAAGCAACAAGACTTGACATTTAACCCTTGCTTTTCACTTGAAACCGAGGCTTCTGTATTGGCTCCCAACAACTTTAAAATATATCTCGCCTCTTTCTCACAACCTAACTGTGGAACTTGTCTCGGTTTTTATTAGTTCTCTCTCTCTCTCTCACACACACACACACACACACACACACACACACACACACACACACACATTCTTGAAGTTTCCTTTTTTCCATATTTGCATTCTATATTTTTTCTGTTTTTCTTTCTTTCTCTCTAGCTTTTATTTCTTTTTTTTATAATTTTTTTTCTCTGCTTTGACGTACAAGAACTAAAATGAAGTGGAAAAAGAAAAAAAAACCCGACGTATTCTATAGCATGCTCATGAACATATGTACATGGAGACACACATACAGGCAGACATACATGCATACATACATGCATACATGCAAGACTTTTCTCAAGTTTCAAACGTGAATTTGCTTTTGTTATCTACATTCCAGTGATGAAGTTTTTCATCTTTGCTCGAAACCAGCTCCTCATTTACAGGAAGATTTCAAATAATTAAAAATTGAAGAGAACACACATGCACATATATCCATAAATACACACACACATATACTTACACACACACACATACGCACGCACACTTATACATACATATACATATACATACATACATACATACATGCATACATATATGTATGATCTTGTTTAAGCAAGTGAAAATGTATTCAACATGTTATACGGTATGTATTCATTGCAAATTAGTTGATGTAAACATACCTCTATGCGTGAACCAAATTCTAATTAGCAACGAAGTCAATCAACACATACTTTATCTATCTATCTATCTATCTATCTATCTATCTATCTATCTATCTATCTATCTATCTATCTATCTATCTATCTATCTATCTATGTGTGCGTGTATGTATGTATGTATGTATGTATGTATGTATGTATGTATGTATGTGTGTGTGTGTGTGTGCGTGCGTGCGCGCATATATACGTGTATATTTGTTCAAAATATGAAAGCACTCAATGCATGTGGTAAAGTTTATATTTATTAGGAATTAATTAGTTGATGCACACAAAACTCTTCACGGGCTTGAAACCACTGAATAACAACGGAGTGAGCCACTAACTCATTCTTAATACGCACACACACACACACACACACACACACACACACACAGACACACACGCACGCACGCACGCACGCACGCACGCACGCACGCACGCACACATGCATGCACCCATGCACGCACGCACTCCAAGTACAATATCTAGTTTCTGATGGCAGATTATCCTGCACCTCCATTAGTCCGGGCAAAATAATGAGCAGAAACCTGACTCTTCGGCCATATACTTTGCTTTTTGAGTGAGACCACACGTGGCACTGAGTGTAGCTGAAATATTTGAGATTTTTCACACTTCAGTTGCCAGTGGTAATACCTTGATATTATGAAGTTTTTAGCTTATTTTGCTTATATCTAACCCTAGATAAATAAAAATCTAGGGTTAAATATTTAATCCTAGATAATGTGAAAGCGCATGGCTAGGGGTTAGAGTGTCGGGTTCACAGTCACGAGGTAGTGAGTTCGATTCGGACCGGGCTGTATGTTGTGTTCATGAGCAAGACACTTTATTTCACACTGCGCCAGTTCATTCAGGTGTATCGGCCTTTGCCTTTGTTGCCAAGCTGTATCGGTCTTTCCTTCGGATAACATCGGTGGCATGGCGTGGAGAGGGAAGGCTGGTTATGCATGGGAAATTACTGGTGTTTCATAAACAACCTTGCCCGGACTTGTGCCTCGGAGGGGAACTTTCTAGATGCAATCCTATGGTCATTCATGACCGAACAGAGTCTTTACTTAACTTTTAACTCTGATATGGGTCTCTGGTGTCGTTAAAATTTCTTCATAGAATCCCCTTCCTGTGGGTGGAGGACTTTTTCAGGATAAGCACTGCGGATGTCTGAGCAATCAGAGGTTTTGTCCTTTGCTTTTAACGATTGTAGATGTGTAGTAGTAGGACTGGAAGGGGAGTGAGAAACAATCTGTGAGAAATGTTGATGAGAATTTGTAGTGTAGATTTGGAAGGGAAACAGTTACGTACATATAGACGATTTCTCTACAGGTGGGATGTTAACGGAACTGGTGTAGCTCTCAACAACAACACCGTTCATACACTTCCATCACAATCAGTTATATACATATACATACATACATATATATATATATATATATATATATATATATATATATATATATATATATAAATGCGTATACATACATGCATACATATATACATACATGCCTACTTACGTACTTACATGCATACATACATACATATAGACACAGGCAGACAGAACAAATTATATCAGTCGGTTTATATTCCGAAATGTATCAACTGAAGAAGGTCTTGCATAAGGGATGTATTCCTTATTATATATTGCACAATATTCTGAAAAGTACTTATTTAGCGCTTTCAAAATACTTAAAAGTTTAACGATAATACCCACAGGAATCACCGTCATAGCAAAAAAAAAAGAAAAAAAAGAAAAAACAAATTCCTCTCTCTCTTGATATGCCATGCATAAATGCGTCGACAATCATGAATCTTTATGCATAGTGTAAGGTCTCCTTAACCCTTGGGCGGACGGACTGGTTCGAGTGTCATCAGGTCATGTCCACAGACCAGTGTGCTTATCTAACACGTCTAGGGATCAGTCCTCAGTACTTGACCGGTACTGCCAGACCGGGCCAGAGTAGACATGAAGATAGTGGGAATTTAAGAGGTAAGTTTTGAACTCTTGGTGGCGCCTCATTACCTAGTTTAATCTATTGCCCAGGACAACAGCCAACTCAAGAATTCAATAAGGGAACTTTTATGCAGTTTTTCAACCTGCTAGAAATACTAGCCGAATATTTCTCATCGCACAATCTCTCATCTTAAGAGAAGGATACATTATAAGATACAGTCATCGATACAATACATCTAAATGAAAGCTGCGATGGTCACGACTGGAACACTCTTTGACCTAGGGTTTGCTGGATTAGGGCTGACTTGAAGCTATACAAAGCAGCACCTCAAGACTAGCATTAACTCTGCCAACACTAACACTAACACGAGGCCACCAATTTACCCACCACCACCACCACCGACATCACAGCGATGACGAAAAACATCGCCGCCACCGCCACCACCACCACCACCACCACCACCACCACCACCACCAGCCACCACCACCACACAATAAAAACAACACCAACAGCAGCAGCAACAAGGACAACAACATATACAATACATATACTGTTACCACTGCTGTTACGATGGTCGTCTCGAAAGTGAAGGATGAAATCTGTCCAGGAGTAAGGAACACAAACAAGTGTTGCAAAATACGTGGTAAACTATTATAACCTACGGCTGCAGAGAGAAGGAAAGCTTGTCAATAGATGTCCTCCGCTTGGGTTAGGTGGAGGTTACAGAAAATTTGAATCCATAGATATAGCTTAGGGATAACGTGTACAGTGAAATGTGTGAGATGGCAATGTAAGATCTAAATGGAAAGTCGCCAGATTTTATGGTATGCTCTTGGGTTGTTGGATGGCAGTGTTAGTGAAACAAGATGAAAAACATACAGAAAGGAGAAATGTTAAGGAAAAAATAAGAATAGATGGAGTTGGCAGATTTTCTATCGAGATGTACACCGTGATTGCTGTTGTTGTTGGTGTTGTTGTTGAAGATCTACCCTTCTTCTTTTTTTTTCTTCTTCTTCTTCTTCTTCTTCTTCTTCTTCTTCTTCTTCTTCTTCTTCTTCTTCTCCTCCTCCTCCTCTACCCATCCTCTCGTTCATTCTTCATTCTTCTTCTATTTCTTTTCTGTATTCCTCTCCTCCTCCTCATTCATTCATTCTTCTTCTTCTTCTTCTTCTTCTTCTTCTTCTTCTTCTTCTTCTTCTTCTTCTTCTTCTTCTTCTTCCAGGGTGATGGGTTGGCAGAATCTTTAGAGCGTCGGAAAAAGACATCGCGATATTTCTACCGGCTCCTTACATTCTGAGTTCAAACTCCTGCCGGTTTTAACTTAACCGTTTACCCCTCTGAGATCATTACAATATTATTATTATTATTATTATTATTATTATTATTATTGTCTCCGCCTTAGTGGAGATATTGTTTTCAGTCGTGTTTGTTTGTTTGTTTGTTTGTCCGTGGACAAGATATCTCAAGAACTGCTGGATATTATCATTATTATTATTATTATTATTATTATTATTATTATTATTATAATTATTATTATTATTATTGTTGTTGTTGTTGCTGTTGTTGTTGTTGTTGTTGTTGTTGTTGTTGTTGTTGTTGTTAAGTCGGTGAGATGGCAGAATCGTTAGAACGACGGGCAGAATGCTTAGCGGCATTTCGTTCGTCTTTAGGTTCTGAGTTCAAATTCTGTCAAGGTCCACTTCATTCTTTCGGGGTTGGTAAATTAAGTACCAGTTGAGTACTGATGTTGATATAATCGACTAGCCCCCTCCCACCAAATTTCAGGCCTTGTCCCTGTAATAGAAAAGATTATTATTATTATTGAGTGAGAGAGTAGCGCATGCCATTAAACTGATGCTGAGGTATAAATATACGAAGCCCAATATACTTATTATTACTACCCGTCTGATAAGGGTAGCCAAGTGAAATTTTCAAACCTCAAAGAAATACTCTCAATATAAGGCTATGATACTCCCCCATTACTTCAGCTTGTTTAACCTTCAATTTAAGCTCTACAAGTTGTACCAGAGTCTCAACCAGAGACGTGAAGGGAAAAGTTTTTGTATCTAAAGATGGAAACAGGTGAGATACCTCGCAATTGAGAAACTGATGTCCGTGTACTATTCTTTTATTGTTTTACTTATTTCAGTCATTAGACTGCAGCCATGCTGGAGCACCGCCTTTAGTCGAACAAATCGGGTCCAGGACTTATTCTTTGTAAGCCTAGTACTTATTCGATCGGTCTATTTTGCCAAACCGCTAGTTTGTCAAGCGATGGTGAGGGATACAGAAAAACACACACACACACACACACACACACACACACACACACACACACACACACACACACATAATTCTAATATAAGAATAAATTTTTTCAAAAAAAGTTTTATCAGTCGCCAGAATATTAATATACCTTTTAAGGTGAAAATTATAAACAATTATAAATAAGGGCAAAAGAAAAAAATTTTCTATGTCAATATGCTGAAAAATAGACCTTAAATTGTCTAACCGCATACAATATTTTTCACTATAAATACACAGCGTGTTGAAACGAGGAAAGCAAGCTAACAAATTAAAAAAATATCCGTAAGGGCTATTTTTCAGCATATTGGCATACAAAAAAATGTTATCTTTTGCCCTAATAATTATATATATATACGACGGCCTTCTTTCAGTTTCCGTCTACCAAATCCACTCACAAAGCTTTGGTCGGCCCGAGGCTATAGTGGAAGACACTTGCCCAAGGGGCCACGTAGAGGGACCGAACCCGGAATCATGTGGTTGGGAAGCAAGCTTCTTACCACATAGCCACCCATAAAAATATTCTTTTTTTAATAAAATTTTTGATAGAACCGAATGAATAAGATTGTAATTACATGAAAAGGAATTTACGTAAAATATGAGATATACTTACAAATTCACTTATTCTGAGGCTCCCAGGAATTCGGTCTACGTATTTGTAGAAAATACTGATCTATCGTTTGTCGTTTATATTCTGAACCTAACTAATTTGTTTTCC
>NC_142928.1:134388894-134403894 GCF_046866305.1 Octopus bimaculoides
CTCATCATTTTTCAGTCATTTGTTTGTATTTATAAATTGTTACTTCAAATCGGAGAATAAAATATTATTATGGTTTAGGCGCGGGATTGGCTATGTGGTAAGTAGCTTGCTTACCAACCACATGGTTCCGGGTTCATTCCCACTGCGTGGCACCTTGGGCAAGTGTATTCTACTATAGCCTCGGGAGTGGATTTGGTAGACGAAAACTGAAAGAAGCCCGTCGTATATATATTTACATATATGTATGTGTGTGTATTTTGTTTGTGTGTCTGTGTTTGTCCCCACAACATCACTTGACAACCGATGGTGGTGTGTTTACGTCCCCGTAACTTAGCGCTTCGGCAAAAGAGAATGATAGAATAAGTACTAGGCTTCCAAAGAATAAGTCCTCGGGTCGATTTGCTCGACTAAAGTCGGTGCTCCAGTATGGCCGCAGTCAAATGACTGAAACAAGTAAAAGAGAAATAAAAGAAATATATTATTATAGAGTTATTATTATTATACTATGAGTCTTCCATAGTAGCTTTAACTCTGCAACTTACAAAGCCTTTCGCGTTTGTTTACGAATATTATATATAGTATATATATATATATATATATATATATATATATATACACATACACACACACATAAATATATATAGTATGTGTATGTAAGTATGTTTGTATGTATGTGTTTATGTGTCTATCCTTCACCGATTTATATCAGTGTAGAATGCAAACATCAGCGAGAAAAATCAAAAACGAAAATATATCAAAATAAAAACATGAAATACATTAAACTGCAAATACATTAAACGGTACTTTGCAAACGAAGTTCTTCGCATCAAGGTTAGATAGTTTCTCATACACCATCAAAAATGCTAAGAAACAGTAAGAGGCTGTCTGTTGGAATTCTATAACAGACGACGTTATTGTTCACAATTTGCGCTATAAAATATATGAATAAATAAATATGTCAAAAGTTCTAGATTAATAGGTCTCCAAGAGACAAAAATCTTTGCATCTAATTGATGATGTCCTGCGGCGGACAATGAAACAAAGAAGCAATGTTCCCCGACCCTCAGCTTGAAGTATTAACATTAATAGATGCACTCTCTCTCTCAACAACAACAACGGAGGAGGAGGAAAAGAGAGAGATCTCTCTCAACAACAACAACGGAGGAGGAGGAAAAGAGAGAGTTTATCTATCTATCTATCTATCTATCTATCTATCTATCTACCTCCCCCTCTCTCTCTATATATAGACATGTATATATGTGTATATATATATGTATATATGTAAATACATATATAAGTATATATATATGTGTATATATATATATATATATATACATATATAAGTATATATATATATACACTTAGCTATGTATATATGTATATATATATATATGCATATTTATATATATGTGCATATATATATATATATATATATATATATATATATATATATATATTTATATATATATATATATATATATATATATATATATATATATATACATAATATTATATATGTATATATATATATATATATATATATATATATATATATATATATATATATGTATATATATGTATATATATAAATATTTTAAGAAACATTAAATGGGTATCTAATTTCTCATTAGGTTGGCCAATATTTTTAATGCTTCTTTAGAAATCTAATAATTCTAAAAAAAAAAAGAAGTAATAATCTCCAGAATGACAGGATGACAGAACACCTGGAGAGAATTTGTCTCAGCATGAGCTTGCTAGAGTTTTGCAATGCCGTCTTTGGTTTTATTTAATGCCACTCTAATATACTTGCGTTAAAGAACTCTATGGTCAGTAACTGAAAGGCAAAATACCTATTCTGTTAAATAACCCGTTGAAATATTTTTCAGTAGTATTTTTAAAGCACAGCTTCTAATAAGTGGTCGCTAGAACGAAATTTAGAATAAGTAACAGAGGTTGTTGTATAGAAATAACGAAGACGTTAACATCAAAGTTTTTTAGAATAGACATTAAATGATTACAATGAATGAAAACTAAATTTTGTTCAATGTTTAGTTGTTAATTAAGGAAAGAGAGTGTTCTTGTATAAATAGATTTTCTGAGGTAAGAAAACGACATTGAGATTAGACTGTCGAAATATAACGTATGTCAGTTTAGTACAATATACGCCACATGAAACTCTCGCCTCTTGAGATATATGTGTGGTTTTACAGCTAAATAATAATAATAATAATAATAATAATAATAATAATGGTCGGTGAAGCAACAACCCCAAAAAAGGACCATTAAAACAACGAACTTAGCACCTGAGCAACTCTGGGCCCCTATAACAACTGAAGAGGTCACCCAGACACTGCAAAGACTAAGCAACTGGAAGGCACCTGGACACGACAAGATCCCCAATTTCTGGTTAAAACACCTGCCAGGAATGCATAAAAAGCTGGCAGAAAACTTTAACAGCATAATAGCAGATCCAGAGACAATGCCTGAATGGCTCACAAAAGGGAAAACCATCTTAATCCCCAAATCCACGGAAACGGAGAAACCACAAAACTATAGACCTATAACCTGTCTCCCTACGATCTACAAAGCCTTTACTGCAATAATATCGCAGAGATTGAGTAAACACCTGGAAAATAACAACCTGTTTCCAGAAGAGCAGAAGGGATGCTGCAAGGGCTCATACGGCTGTAAAGATCAATTATTGATCAATAAAGCCATAACTGAAGACAGCCGCAGAAAGAAGAAAGGCCTCAGTATGGCCTGGGTGGACTACCAAAAGGCTTTCGACAGTGTTCCCCACACGTGGATTCTGGAAACACTAGCCATAAACAAGGTGGCACCAATTATCATAAAATACATAGAGCACTCAATGAACAAATGGCAGACAGTGCTACAGCTCCAAACAAAAGAGGGACTTGTGAAAACGAAAGCCATCCCCATTAGAAGAGGAATATTCCAGGGAGACACGCTCTCTCCACTCCTGTTCTGCCTGGCACTCACACCTTTAACAGAATTGCTAAATAGAACTGGATGCGGTTACAAATGCTATGGAAAAACAGTCAGCCACCTTCTATATATGGATGACCTAAAATTATATGCAAAAAATGACAAAGAGCTAGAAACACTACTACAGACAGTACACGGCTTTACCAAGGAAATAGATATGAAATTCGGATTAGAAAAATGTGCCAAAGCAACCCTGAAAAGAGGAAAATTAGTTAAAAGTAGCAATATAACACTAGATAAAGCCAATGAAATAAGAGAACTAGACGAAAGCCAACCATATAAGTATTTAGGAGTCAATGAACTAGATAGGATACAACATACACAAATGAAAGAAAAAATAAAGAAAGAGTACTATAGACGAGTTAGATCAATACTAAAAACAGAGCTCAATGCTAAAAACAAGATAATGGGTATCAACACTTTAGCTGTCCCAGTTATAAGCTACAGCTACAACATCCTTAACTGGACACTAAACGAACTATGTAAAATAGACAGGAAAACAAGAAAAATAATGACAGGATATAGGATGCACCACCCAAAATCTGACATAGAAAGGCTATATATACAACGCACAGAAGGTGGCAGGGGTCTTATACAGCTAGAAAACTATTATAAAATAACCACTATAGGACTGTAAAAATACCTACTCCAGAAGCAAGGGAAACTAATACAAATAGCCACAAAACACGAGCAAAACAAAAAACTGTTTTCAGTATTTAAGGAAGCTGACAAATACAAACAAGAAATCAATCTACCTAACAAATACGAAGAAGAAGAAGAAGAAACAACAAAAGCTATAAAACAAATGAAATCCAAACTAAAACTAGAACAGCAACGGACCATGATAAAACGATGGCAAGAAAAGCCCCTACATGGTAAATACTGGGCTAAACTAAATGCGACAGAAATAGACAGAGAAAAATCCCAGCAATGGCTGAGAAGCTCAGGACTCAAAGCAGAGACTGAAGGATTTTTAATTGCTGCACAAGACCAAAGCCTCCCCACCAGAAATTACCAAAAACACATAATGAAAAGAAATATAACAAGTAACTGTAGAATATGTGGAGATCGACAAGAAACAATAAATCATATTATCTCTGGCTGCCCAGTCCTGGCTAAAAAGGAATATATCCACAGACACGACAGAGCTGGGACCTATATACACTGGAAGCTATGCCAACATTATGGAATAACAACAGAAAAAAGATGGTATAAACACACGCCAGAAAAGGTCACAGAAAACGAGAAAGCAACCATACTCTGGGATATGCCAATACACACAGATAGAAAAATTAAGGCAAATAGACCAGATATAGTTGTCAAAGATCATGAAGAAAAAAAATGCTTTCTAATTGATGTATCAATACCAGCAGATGACAACGTTTCTCTAAAAGAAATGGAAAAACTTTCAAAATACAAAGACCTGGAAATAGAGATAACTCGAATGTGGAATCTAAAAACAGAAACAATTCCTATCATAGTAGGTGCCTTAGGTATAATAAAAAAATATTCAGACAAATACATAACAAAAATAGCAGGACTTACAAATATATATAACATACAGAAAATTGCACTACTGGGTACTGCACACATCCTACGCAAAACACTTTCAATACAGTAAACATAAGAGCACCACAGCAAACCACAGCACATACCCAAGGCGCACAGAGCTGCGCTCGGTAGTGAAGTGAAAGCACGTTATAAAAATAAAACTACTGAATAATAATAATAATAATAATAATGATGATGATAATTAGTGGATAGCGTCATAACCATGTGTTGAAAGGAATTCTTTGGAGTTTGAATAATTCACTTCTGGAAACATATTTATCTTTTACTTGTTTCAATCATTAGACTGCGGCCATGCTGGGGCACCACTTTAAAGTACTTTTAGTCGAATGAATCAACCTCACTACTTGTTTTTTGTTAAACCTGGTATTTATTCTATCGGTGTCTTTTGCTGAATTACGAAGATACGGGGACGTAAGCACACCAACACCAATTGCCAAGCGGTGACGGGGAACACACACACACACACACACACACACACACACACACACACACACACACACACACACAGAAGCACACAGATGTAGATATATATATACGATGGGCTTCTTTCAGTTTTCGTCTACCAAAACCACTCACAATGCTTTGGTCGGCCTGAGGCTATAGTAGAAAACACCTGCCCAATGTATCACATAGTGAGATTGAGCCCAGAGCCATGTGGTTAGGAAGCAAGCTTCTTATTGCACAGTCACACCTGCGTCTAATTTTTACTGCTATTATCTTTATCATTAAGACAGAATTGATAGAGTATCATAAAATTCAGAAGAAAATTTTGAAAAAATTACTATCATAATTTTGTTGTTGAAATTGTTATTTCATATAGAATTGGGGATGTATCCGGTTAACTTATGTTTCTTATCGAAACATTGTCTAGGATGAAGAAAATTTTACGCCCTCTTTCAACAGTGTTTTCCTGTTCTTCAAAATTGTTTTTACTTTTTATCGAAATTTTCCAGATGATTCTTGCTGACATATTTGTAAACGTTTTCTGCACTGCTCCTAACTCCTAGAAGCTTGTTCTCAGACCTTTCATCACTATTCCGAAAGACCCAATAATAACCAGCCGTCTCATGACCTTGCTTTCTTCTTTGTTCCAGCACTTGTGGATTTCATACTTCCGGTTGGTATAATACTCTACTTCCTCCTTTTTTCCTTTTCTTTTGCTCTGATGTCAAGTGGGTTTGCTATGTCGCTTACAAGTAAATAGTTTCTTTCTCTTGTCAACGATTTCGATATCTGGTCCGTTGTATTTTACTCTTCTTTTGGTTTGTGTAAGAAAGTTTCACACCAGCCACGTTTCATCGTTTTCGAGGCTTTGTATTTCTCTTTCCACTTAATCGTTATTGCTTTTTTTTTGGTGCAAAAGCCAAATTTCCTGCAAAAATTCCGGTGAATTATTACAGCAATCCTATAACATCTACATTTTTGCTTTTCATTTTGGTGAACTATGGTCTCATCTGAATCATCACCCAGTCTACATTTGAGTGAACAGTGTTGATCCATCGTCTCATAGATTCAATTTAACCCGAAGACCTGTTCCAGTGTTCGGTATTTTTCTTTAATTTCCCTTTATCTAATCATATATAGCTGCCCAGGTCTTCTCTTCCTTATCCCTTTTGTTGTTTTGATAAGAGCTGAGTTTGAGTCAAGACTAAGCATTTTATCGCATCAAATTCATCCTATGGTTGCGGAACTGTTTCCGGAGGAAAACACAATCTTTCAGGATGATAATGCACCAATTCGCACAGCTAAAGTTGTTGCTGAATGGCACGAAGAACATTCTAGTGAAGCTGAACGTCTTATCTGGCCACCACAGTCCCCAGATCTCAATATTATTGAACATTTAGGGTAAAGTTTAGAAAAACAAGTAAGGAGTCGATATCCTCCATCATCATCACTACAAGAACTGGAGACTGTTTTAGCTGAAGAATGGACAAAAATTCCTTTGGAAACAATTCAAACTTTGTACGAGTCCATACCTCGTAGAATTGAAGCTGTAATTACTGCCAAAGGTGGTCCTACCCCATATTAAAATAAATTTGTTTGAAATTCTAAGGTGTTTCCATTATTTTGTCCGACCACCGTATGTATGTGTATGTAAATTTAATATACATAGACACACGCACACGTATTAATTTCTTTGACTTAGACATGAAAGTTATCGCATAACTTGGAGCCAGTGTAGATAAGTTTGGAGAGGTTGTGGTTGTCATCATTTTCCCAAAGTGCAATCACATTTGTAAATTTATAAATATAAATCAATTGTATCGACCATGGACCGAAACTTTCGTCTACGTCTCGAATCAGCGTGATCTTGCATCCAGCTCGACTGCATTCACTACACCTTTCTGTTACAATACTGTCACTGAAACAGCTGAAAGTAATCGGCACGATACATTACAAGTTGTTCAAACAACCACACAAACAGTTTTTCAATAAACGGTTTCCAGGTAGACATCGATTTCCATTAGTATACTATTGGAAATCACTGAATGTCTCGAAATATTGGAGGTATTGAAAGGTGGCAATAGCTTATTGCGGCAACACAATACGACAAAACAGAAATGATAAGCTTTTACACATACAGAAAGCGTTCATGCATACAAAGAGCACGCCTTCCGCTGTATACATGCGAGCACACAAACATACTTATATGCATATCTATCTATCTATCTATCTATCTATCTATCTATCTATCTATCTATCTATCTATCTATCTATCTATCTATCTATCTATCTATACATATGTGTGTGTGTGTGTGTATGTATGTATTTATATACTTACATATATATTTGCATGCAGATGTATATATGTATGTGTTTTTGCCTGTGAGTACAAAATAGATCTAAATTGCCTGAATACAAAGAAATGTGAACATCGCTCGAATGTTTGTTGCTCCTAAATCCATTTCTATTTTGTGAGTGCTATACTGTGAAGATACTTCAATCATAGAGTGTAATAATAATAATAATAATAATAATAATAATAATAATAATAATAATAATAATAATAATGATAATAATATTAATAATAACAATAATAATGGCTTCAAATTTTGGTACAAGGCCAGCAATTTCGGGGGAGGGGCTAAGGCGATTACATCGACCTAAGAACTTATCTGGTATTTATTTTATCAACCCCTGAAGGATGAAAGGCGCGGTAACGATTCTGCCAGCTAGCCGCCTTAATAATAATAATAATAATAATAATAATAATAATAATAATAATAATAATAATAATAATAATAATGATGATGATGATGAAACAATAGACCTTCTCGTCTCGGTATACAAATATCGCCACGATAGGGCAGGACAGTATTTACATTGAAAAATATGGAAACACCAGAAAATCAGCACTCCTGCTTACTGGTATGAGCATCATCTGAGCTAGTCGTTGAAGTTTAACATACCACTAACCTCTGGTATTTTCCAGTCAACATCGACGGAACGATCCAAGCTAATCGACTAGACATAGTCATTAAAGACGTAGAAAAAAATACTTGTAGACTAATAGATGTAAGTGTTCCAACTGAAAAAAATATGTCTGTAAAGGAATTTCACAAATTATGTAAATATAAGGACCTGGAAATTGAAATACAAAAGATGTGGCATCTTAAAGCGAGAGCTGTTCCTGTTATTGTGTGTGCCCTAGGCATGATAAGAAAGGAATGTCAAAAACATCTAGATAATATCCCAGGAGAACTATGTCTCATAGAAATCCAAAAGATTGTGCTGACAAGTACTGCCCACATCCTTAGAAAAAGCCTATCAATCTAAATGTCTGTGTTGTATCACATGAAGATATTTCGCTACTGCCCCTGCTACTTCCCCTCCCCAAGCTTTCAGTCATACTATAACATCTCTTATCCTTCACTCGCCCTAGGACCCTGAGTGTGTCTCAGCGAGTAATTGTAGCAAACATGCAGATTAAGAGTAAATAATAATAATAATAATAATCTCTTCCACTTTGGGCATAAGGCGGGAAATTTTCTAAGGGAGGGATAAGTCGATTACATCGACCCCAGTACCCAACTGGTACTGGGAATTGGGACCTATGGTCTTAGGAATCTGAGACGAATATCTTAACCACTTGACCACGCACCTTCTTAATCTCAGTAAAAGAAGGAATTTCAACTCACAATATTACATGTGTCACACTCTATCATAACTTGAAGAAATATTTCCTTTAGTCATATTGTTGGTATTCCAAATCAGTATCACTCAGAGTGTGTATGTGTGTGTGTGTGTGTGTGTGTGCGTGCGCGTGTGTTTGTGTGTGTGTATGATTAAAAATTGTACACCCCCCCAAAAACAAAAGACTGAGACAGGGGAGGGAACAACAAACAAGGCGTATTAGCTCGATGCTCAAGAAAAATGGAAGAGCCTTTGACGTTTCGAATCTACACTCTTAGAAAGGAATGAGGAGAGAAAACAGATGGAGAGAGGAACCAAACGGAGAGAAACACACACACACACACACACACACACACACACACACACACACACACACACACACACACACACACTCACACACACACACACACACACACACACACACACACACACACACACACACACACACACGAGAAAGCTGTCCACATTGTGAGTGACGAAGCCCATCACTGACCATTAAGAACATTATACTTCACACTTGTAGCCCCACTGGTGATTAACGAATCCAGCATTTGATAAACATACACGTCCGCAGATATTGCAGACCAAACTTCCCTCATTTACTATACTGGCAGTGTGGTTTTGAGCAGTACGCTTAAATTCTGCATGAAAGATGCATGTTTTTCCGAAAATATCCACTCCTTCCTTTACTTGTTTTCTCCATTGATGGCGATGACAGACATCGTATTCCCACTTGATGTTCCCTATTTCATATGCCCTCAATGAAGTCTTTACATAGTCTTTAAATCGTAGTCCTGGTTCCCGCTGGGTGCTTTCCACAAACAAGTATCTCGGGATAGGTTCGCGAAACAGCGTTGGAAAATAAATAAGCTGTTCAAACATGCTTGAAATGTATTTGGCCTTGTAAAGTCTTTTTCCTGCAGTTCGGCCTCGGGAGAAAAATCCCTTGTTTCAGATACGGTGTTAGACCATAGCTAACTAAGAGTTCCCTCTATGAGCTAGTAGATGTATTTCGAGCTCCTTAGCTCTCCTCAGTTTCAGACACTAGGAGAGGCAACTCTAAGCTGACTAGAAAGCCTTGCTTTCTTTATAAGAAATCGGTATTATATGATGACTGCATGCGTAAATCGCTAGGCCGGAACAAATAAATGAATAGGTGAACGAAGCAATGACAGGAAATAAACAAACATTAGATCAGTTCAAATAAGTCTAGGCTATTTTTAAATCTGTAAAGGTTTTTCACGGTACAATAGAAGCACAATCAATCCGACGGGTTTCTATACAACTTCTGATAACTTGATTTAAATCACAAGGTAACGGTCGAAAATGCAGAAAATATTTACGCGAGCTTCCGCGCAGCGAGATCGAACCCGAGATATTGTGGTTTCGAAGCGAACTTCTTAATCACTTGATAATACTGCGACTGTGATGTATATGTGAGTGTGTGTGTGTGTGTGTGTGTGTGTGTGTGTGTGTGTGTGTGTGTGTGTGTGTGTGCGTGTATAAATGTGTATGTGTGTATGTGTGTGTAGGTGCGCATGTATGTGTGAGTGTGTGCGTCTGATACACATATAGATGCGTTCTTTGCTTATAAAGATCACAGAGACAACCACAAACACCTCTTACTCACACACATAGACTCGCACACGCATATACGAAGTCCTCATGTGTGTGCGTGGATATAATTATAAAAACGATATATATATTCAGATAAATATATGATATGATTCTGAGCGTATACATGTATAATTTAATATAAAGTTTATGCATATATGTATGTGCGCGTGAGTGTGTACACACATGCGAGCGCACACGCATATGTGTGTGAGTGTGTGTGTGTGTGTACATACATATTTATATACATATGTATATATTCATATGTATGTATATTTAGATAGAGATAGAGAGATAGACAAGCAGATAGATAGATAGATAGATAGATAGATAGATAGATAGATGGATAGATAGAGAAAAAGAAGGACAAATAGAATCTTTAAATATATACATACCTATACGATTAAACTTTTCCCAATAATTATGATCTTAACTCGACATATTCCAGGGACAGAACGTCCTGGGTTTATTGCTGTTTTGCCTTTCTTTGAAACGTATTACACACTATCAAGTTAACCATTATAGTCATAGCTCTAATGAAGCATAAAATATGTCTTGGCATCTAGTATTTGTCGGCCATTTTAATGGCTCATAAATGTTCTGTCGGAGGACATCTAGCGACAGTTCATCGCATGTGGCTCTCCTCTAAATGATAGTAAATTACTGTTTGGTAAGTGATGGCTGTAGTGTAAGCTTAAACTGGCTCCGAATCAGACTCCACAAAGTAGGAAACAAGTTCGATATGAGTAGAGATGGTAAATGTTTTAGATTCTGGTTTATTATTTTTTTAATAAAAATATAAACCAGTATCTCTTATGACATTCATACATTTAAAAAAAAAACAATGATTTCTTTCTTCAATAATAATAATGATAATAGTAATAATAATAATAATAATAATAATAATAATAATAATAATGATAATAATTTCTTTATTTAATAATGGTTTATTTTAATTATGGCTTCTTTCATACATAAAGTGAACTGATTTTGAGTGTGAGTTGAAATCATATCATTTTCTTCCCAGCTGACTTTAGGGTCTTATCCCTAACTCTACAGCACTCACCATTATGTCTGACTAATGATTTTGTTTTGACGAGGACTGAGACAAAATGTCAAAGTAAAATCCATCGGGTATTACTGGTATTCAAATTAGCATGCCGGGTGAGATTGAAAGGGAAGTTCAACTCTATCAATATTTGAACTGTTTTCTTCATAGTTTAGCGAAAAGAGGCAAAATGACGCCCATACCCTTCCGTAGTGCTTCCGCGACGTGGAAGTGGTGAAAAAGAGAATGACAGACAATGACTATGATCCACAGGTTGCTACTGTACGTATTCAGGCATCAAGGAATCGAGCTGTTTATACCGTAATACCGCAGATCTGGCTGCCAACATTAAAACAAGCCACATGCTGAAACAAGTAAATGCTATGCAACACTGGATTCGTTTCACGTTTGCATTCACTAAGACGGTGACTTGGCTGAGTCGTTAAAATATCAGATAAAAGGATAAAAAACTTTGTCGTATTTTTCTGGACGCCTGCGCATAGCGTTCATATTCTGCCGACAAATTCTTCTTCTTCTTCTTCTTCTTCTTCTTCTTCTTCTTCTTCTTCTTCTTCTTCTTCTTCTTCTTCTTCTTCTTCTTCTTCTTCTTCTTCTTCTCATTAACTATTTGCAATGAGTGAAAAGTACGCATTAAAAATTCCCACTAACTTTGTTAACTTATGCCATTACCTAACCAGTTTGTCGTTAATATTACTCATGCAATACTGAAACGGGCAATCCGATTATTTCTATAGTATATATATACATATATATATATATTGTCTGAATTACATAAACTTCATTGATGTTAAGAAATATTAACTTTAAATTCCTTTTAACATCTTGAATAACAACTCATTAGACTTCAATTCGTCATTTTCCGATGACATTTAAAAAAAAACCGAGATTTCAATGTTTTTTAATGACAGAAAGGATATCGCTTCTGCTATTTGTCTATTAATGGTAATTTTTTTTTCTACCAATACTAAACGACTACCAAACGATAGTCTCTTTTTCTTTGTCAATCGTTTAAAGAAAAAAAAATTATATGGAGATTTTTTTCCGTTGTAACGATATCGTCTCGCTTTCAATCAGTTTGTTATTGTGAATGTTTTTTAACACCAAGTAAGCTCTGATCAAGCAGACGTGGCATTCCAAATACGACCATCTCAATGTTATTTGCAGACAATGGCTATGTTATCCAACGTGTTCTAAGATAGTGTGGTTTGAAGGAAATTTGGTTACTATTTCTTGCAGGACGAACGATCATATAGAGGCAAGCGTAGTGGGTGGCAGAATGAGTTATCTCATCTCTGTGTTGACCAGGTTATTCTCATTGTGTCATAGTACCGTACATACTCTTCTCTCACATACAAACTGCCATAAAATGCAAATACGCATGCACAAGAGCGAATAACATAGCGCAAGGTGTAAGCTCTTGGACATCATTTCGATTCATTTTATTTATGCAGGTAATGACTAAGAAAACATGACTGTCACAATATGCACTGTCACTTTTATCTTTGTGCTTTACAAATTTTAATAAATATTAAATGCTGTTTATCAAAATGTTTGTGTAAAGAAGCCACTTTTGATTTCATATAAAACTTTATGGAGAATATGAATTCAACTATCTTAGAAAGCGGAATACATAATACGAATTATTTTATTTTATAATACCCACAGGGTAGGAATATCTATTTTATAGTTGCTACTAGCAAGTAGTTCGATTTACAAGGCCGAGTGGCACAATAAATTTGTTAACATAAAAAGGGCTGCAAATTTTGGCGACAACAAATGTTAACCGAAACACGGTCCTTTTGTTTTCTTAATTTGTTTTGAAACAGAAGTGAACATAGCATTCTACAAATATCGTATATATATATATATGTAGAATGCTATATATATATGTATGTATATATATATGTATGTATGTATTTTTTTTGCATACAAACGCACACACACACACGCACAACCATATTCAAGTTATTCTGCATATGGATACACAAGTGCATGCATGTGTGTGTAAGGTGGACCTGTGGACACTCAAGTGAGTCAGTATGTATGCGTACATATATGTATGATGTGACGATCTAACTATGTGCTTTGATAAGTGAGTCGGAAAGTGGTTGAGTTACTGTTGTCTTGGTAGCAATGCGTGTAATACACTTTGTTGATTAACGACAGCATGTGCAGAAAGGACCGGAAGGACTGTTTGGCTATTGGGCTCTGTCGCTGTGTTAGCAGTAAAACTACTGGTTGCAAGGGCCAGTATCAGCTGTCTTCTATTATCAGTGTGTCATCGCTGCCTGGCAGCACGGTTGTGATAAAGGCTTGCGAGCTGTGTCAGCAGTCTCGCTACGATGTCATCACTACGATGTCATCACTACGATGTCATCACTACGATGTCATCACTACGATGTCATCACTACGATGTCATCACTACGATGTCATCACTACGATGTCATCGCTAATTCGGTGCGACTATTGATATCGTCGTTGTCGGCCACATCAGTGTTCCTTCGTTTCCGAGAATATTTCCTCGGGGTCATGTACTTATGAGTTTATTAGCGCGGAGAGCGTCACAAATTCACTTTCCACAATGTTTTGTCATTAAAGTCTCCATATATTTAAGATCTTAGCACCGTTTAAGATCTTAGCACCGTTAGTTTGAATACCGCCGAATGAGATGGTACAGCCGTAATGAGATGAGAGGAAGTTCATCTGATATAAAGGAGATGGTAGTACCGTAGCTTGTTGTTGCCAAGCTTATGTGCATAAGGAGCGATAACATGGTCATTGGTGAGGTTTGAATCCATACGTGAAATTTGAACTCACAACGCAAACAACCGGAACATATAACGTAAAGTATCTCGTCTGTCGCACTAACAATTGCCCAATCCACCTTTCTGGGTCACCAAAAGAATGAAATGCAAAGATTATTTCGGCGGCATTCAAACTCACGGTGCTAAGATCTTAAACAATTAATACACGACATTCTATCTGATGCTTTACTGATTAATACGACGCTCTATCTGATGCTTTACTGATGTTTTACTGATTAATTAAACTTAGAAATAATTTACTGCTTTGTTGAGATTGCAATACTAAACGCTGGAAAGGCGAGCTTGCAGCATCATAAGAGCCTTCGGGAAAAATATGCGTTGCGGTATTTCTACAGACTCTTTACATTCGGAGATCAAATTCCGCCGAGGTCAACCTTGTCTTTCATCTTTTCGGGGTTGGTAGAATAAGTAACAGCCGAGGACTTGTGTCGATGTAATCGACTACCCCTTTTTCTTAAAATCGCTGGCTTTGTGCCAATATTAGAGCGAATTAATTTAACCGTCGAATAAATATTGAGGTCTAAGTTTGTTTCACAAGCTCATCATGAATGTAGTTCGTCCTCTATCATGAGAGATTTACTACACTACTGTATTTTGGAGGAAAACAAAATTAGGAAAGTTATCATGATTTCTGTATTAAAACCACACAACATATCCAGTGACCAAACAATTATTGTCTTTGTTTATATTCCATTTATGGATTTGATTTCTTGATTGGATGTCTGCTCCAGAATATTATTAATAGAATTTATTGAAGCACATAAGTCTAAATTGTTTTTA
>NC_142928.1:134408894-134411394 GCF_046866305.1 Octopus bimaculoides
CACTACTACCATCTCCACTATTACCACTAACACCACAACTAATAATAATACCGCCATCACCACAACCACCACCACCATCACCACCATCACTACTACTACTACTACTACTACTATGCTAGTCAGTGATATTATAACCTGTAGCAGTGAGATTTGATAGGCGTTTCCAGAAAGGCGTGAACACGATTGGAAAGTTGCAACCGTTGCATTAACTGTCACCAAAAAAACAAGGGAAATTCTTGTGTGGTTGCTCCTTTTGCTAGAAATAGCAGCCGACTCTCTTTCGTGTCATTCAACCAAAGAACATTAGGTAATAGATAATTATTGGGAAAATAAATGGAGAAACAGCGGGTGATCATAACAGGATCGCCTTTGATGGATGATAGGTTTTTCTCCCTCAGGGCTGACCTGGGGCTAAATAACAGCGACGGTAACATCAGAAATAAGAAACAACTGGAACAACAACAGTAGCAGCAAGAAAAACAACAAAAACTGCTGCTACTACTACTACTACTACTACTACTACCAGCGTCACCACAGCTGCAGTAGTCATCAAAATTTTTTACTTTTTGCATTACCCCTTTTAACACGGACCGCATGCAAAGGCGACGAGCTGGTAGGATCGTTAGCCCATATATCGGGCAAATTTCTTGGAGGAATTTCTTCCGACTCTTTACGTTCTGAGTTCAAATTCCGACGAGGCCGATTTTGCCTTTTCGGGGGTCTATAAAATGAATTCCAACTGTGTATGGGGTCGATATAACCGACTGTCCAATTGGCCTAGCGACCAAATTTGAAACTGATGTGGACCACGTGTGAGTGAATGATAGGATGCGGGTGTGTGTGCGTTGAATGTAATAATTATTGATTTCAAAGTTTGGAACATGGCCAGCAATTACGGAAGAGGATTAAGTCGATTACATCGATCCCAGTACTCAACTGGTATTTTTTTTTTATCGATCTAGAAAGTCGACCAGGGCGGCATTTGATCTTAGAGCGTAACGACGGTCGAAATACCGCTAAGCATTCTGTCCGGCGCGGTAACGATCCTTCCAGTTCACCTCCTTATGCGTTGGCTGTAATATAAAATGTTAGAGATAGATAATAAAGTACTGGAGTTTCTTGCTGTAGATGTCACTGTTGTATTGATTTGTACTCCAGTGTATTCCAAAAGATTTGTGACTTAACCTCGGCGTCTTAGTCCCACAGTTAGGCGCGATTCTGACTCTTCTCTTACAACATGCTAGCCCATTGCACAATAGCACAGATCGCAAGTCGATTGGTTAAAACGACTCCACAACTTGACAAGTATATTTTTCTACCGACCCCAGAGGGTGTAAAAGGTGAAGTTGACCTCGATGAGATTTGAAAGACATTTTGTCCAACGTTCTAATAATTCTACCAAACCATATTCTTCGAAATACCAACCTTCACAACAGGGTAATGAGGGCTGATTCAGTCGACTAAAAATTCTTCAAAGCGGTCCCACAGCATAGGCACAGTCTAATGACGGACGGAAACAAGTAAAAAGTAAAAGACATTTTAGTTCAGTTACGGAGAAGATGTCGTAGGTTCAAATTCTACCAAAGCCTACTTTACTTTTCATCCTTGAAAGGATGATTAAAAATTGTGAAGATTAAAAAACTACGGTTGATGCAACTGATTATAACAAGCCCTGCCCCACCACCATCACCACCAAATTTGAGGATTTGTTACAAATCAGAGTCTATATTGGTGAGATGACTATGACAGCTAACAGGTTCTATAGAAGTGAAAGTAATTCCAACTGGAGACAGAAACCTCGTCATGATATTTGCGTATCAGTATCACATGCTGTTTCGTTGTTGATATCGTTGTAGTTGTTTTAAACCAAATAAGATCCAGTCAAACAGATCTATGATTTGAGATACTTTACGAGTTATTATTCTTTTATGACTATTTTTTTCTGACGCTGTGTATCTAGGACTACATTATTCGACGTACCTCCTACCTTTTAAAGATGGTGCATAGTGTTTTGTCTATTCTATTTCATTCTACTACTACTACTACTACTACTACTACTACTACTACTACTACTACTACTACTACTACTACTACTACTACTATCAAAAGGAAGGAAGAGACCATTCTTTATTTATCCTCCCTCTTTGTCCTATCAGATCGATAAAGGATCACTTGTGATTTCTTTAACGAACACTCATTGATTGTCACGAATTTTCATTGAGGAACAATGCTACGGCTGTTTCCGCCATTGCCTTCCATCGAATGTTTTCACAAGACAATCATATCTTGTCATCTATAGCCGATTGTGTGTGCGTGTGAGAGAGGGAGAGAGCGAGAGAGTAGTAGTTGTAGCAGCAGCAGAAGCAGCAGCAGCAGCAGTAGTAGTAGTAGTAGTAGTAGTAGAAGAAGAAGTTAAAAAGGAGGAAGAGGAGAATAATAATAATAATAATAATAATAATAATAATAATAATAATAATAATAAGAAGAAGAAGAAGAAGAA
>NC_142928.1:134416394-134453894 GCF_046866305.1 Octopus bimaculoides
AGAGAGAGAGAGAAAGATATATATATATATATATATATATATATATATATATATATAGAGAGAGAGAGAGACAGAGAGAGAGAGAAAGAAAGGTTAGACAGAAAAAAATTGTACTGAACCTCGAATGGAAAGACAAAAAATGTTGTTTATCATGAAGCTTTGCAATAAGTTCTAAGTCGACAAATTATATCATTGTTTTGATGAAAATTGTTCATTGCTTGGACAATATTGGTCAAGTTTAGTAAAATTTAATATGTAGTTAATGCATGAAGTGTCATTGTTGGGCCCAAGGCCCAATGAAGAGCCTTCCACAGTAGCTAGCCTAAAAGCCGCTTGATAGGGCGGTTTTTAAGCTAGTATATATATATATATATATATATATATATATATATATATATATATATATAGGCGTGTATGTATATATGTTGATCTTTCCGACGAAGAGCTACGCCCGAAACGTCATACACTCTCTTTTTCCTTTCCCGAGCGTCCAATAACACTATCCGTATCACGTCGTCACTTTGTTGTTTTTTTGTTATTGTTTTTTTGAACTTATATATATATATATATATATATATATATATATATATATATATATACATAAATATAAATATGTACGTGCGTATACAAAGTCACGCTCGCACAGACACGTACACACACAAGCACACATATGATTGAACACTCTACAGACACACGTAACTCTGACGTAGTTCTCAGGGAGATTCAGCGTTATGCAAAATGTGATAAGGTTGGCCTTGTCCCATTCTGAATGGACTGGAGCAACGTGAAGCAGAGTGTTTTTACTTCAAGGACACAACATGCCGCCAGAAATCGAACTTATGACCTTTCGATCGTGAGCCAAATACACTGACACTATGCTACGCGCCTACACACTCTCACACACACGTATATATATATATATATATATATATATATATATATATATATATATATATATATGTGTGTGTGTGTGTGCACACACAATAAACATATGTATGCATGTATGTATGTATGTATCTTTGGGATGTAGTTAACACATATGTATGCATGTATGTATGTATGTATCTTTGGGATGTAGTTAACACAGGCAAATTCACATTTGGAACTTGAGAAAAGTCTTGCATATTTTTACTGTTCTACTGATAGATTGCACTTGTAATGTACGAATCAGCCGTTCGATTTCTCTTTCTGAAAATCCCAGTTTATCCAGATTCTCCTTTAAGCATTTACTAACAAAACCTAGGGCTCCAATTATTATTGGCATGAATATGAAAGTCATAGTCTGGATATAGAAGCTGAAGGTTTCTTAACTGCAAATGCTCTATTCATTGTCTCTCCTATCAAAAAAAAAAAAAAAAATCTTTATTTGTTTCAGCCATGTGACTGCGCTCATGCTGGGACAAATTAACTTCAGTACTCATGTATGTATGTATGTATGCATAATTTCAGAAGACAAGAACGTGCTGTAGCAAAAGTATGTGGGGTAGTAAAGAGTTATAGAAAAAAAATATTGTTTGCATGCAGGCAACAATAACAAAACAACAACAGCAACAAAATCACCAATATTGGAGTCCGCAAGTACGCAGACAATAGTCTAGAAATATTTATTGACAAGTTAGTTTTACTTTTACTACAATTTCTAGTCTCCTGAAGTTCCACTTGTTTTTCAAGCCGTTTCACATTATTCCTCCAAAACGGTGTTAAACATTAGAACCTACTTTGAGCAATTGAACCCAGCCTTTTGTCCTCGGAATTCTATATTACTGGAAAAAGCGGCGAGCTGGCAGAAACATTAGTACGCCGGGCGAAATGCTTAGCGATATTTCGTCTGCCGCTACGTTCTGAGTTCAAATTCTGCCGAAGTCGACTTTGCCTTTCATCCTTTCCGGGTCGATTAAATAAGTATCAGTTACGCACTGGGGTCGATATAATCGACTTAATCTGTTTGTCTGTCCTTGCTTGTCCCCTCTATGTGTAGCCCCTTGTGGGCAGTAAATAAATAAGAAACGTTAGCATGCCAGTTACGCACTGGGATCGATGTAATCGACTTAATCCCTTGTTTGTCCCCTCTATGTTTATCCCCTCGTGGGCAATGAAGAAATATATGTTACTGGAATCCCTTCCTGCTTATATTTGTCTAAAAATTTTCTTTTAACGTACTTAATTGAACATTTAGCAATACACTAGTCATTGTCTCCTATTAACAACACCAAAAAGAAAAAAAAAGTCTATATTTGTTTCAGACTGCGGCGATGCTGGGACGCTTGCTTGAATGATTTAGTCGAACAAATGGATTTCAGTACTCATGTTTTTTGTTTGTTTTCTTTTTTAGTCTGGTACTAATTCTATCGGTCGCTTCTGCCGAATCGCTAAGTCACGTGAACGTAAACAAGCCAAAACCAGTTGTCAAGCGGTGTTAGTTGACAAAAAACACAAATACAAAGACACACACACACACACACACACACACGCACACATGACGAGCTTTCATGCAGTTTCTGCCTACGACATTCAATCACAAGGCATTATTCGGCAGGAATATAGTAGAAGACACTCGACCAAGATGCTGTGCAGTGGGACCGAACTGAAAACCACGCAGTTGTAAAACGAGCTTCTTATCCACCAGCCATGCTTGCGGCTACTGATGCACGACGTATTAATCATAAATAAAGAAAAACAGAAGAAAAAAACGGAGCATCCCCGAACGATGTGCATGTTCAAGATTACTCATAGTACTGTTATATAATATGCATGTATAAACTGAATAAAATCTAATGTATAACTACTACTACTACTACTACTACTACTACTACTACTACTACTGCTGCTGCTGCTGCTGCTGCTGTTGCTCCTGCTGCTGCTGCTATTTTTATTGCATTCTTTGAAGTATAGTGTCGTTGGGTACAGGTTTCCAACAGACCGAGCATTGATTCACTGCGCTTACGATGGCGAGAATGACAAGGGATTGTCTGAGAAAATCGATTGAAACAAATGCATGCATACATACACACACACATACATACATACATACATACATGCATTTGTTTTGCTTTGTTGGGAACATTAAGAGTTTTGAAAATGAATATTTTTCAGAGGCTGCTGAAGTTCAAATAATGCTATAAGTAATTGCTTATAATATCATGGGTAAAGTAAAAAAAAACAAAACAAAAACAAACAATAACCTTTTCTCAGCCATTTTTTGCCTGTGGACCTCTTTCATTCCAATTTTACTCAACTGGACATCCATAGCCATTCCACACACACACACGCACACACACACACACACACACACATACACACACACACACACACACACACACACACACACACACACACACACACACACACACACACACACATCCTGATGTATTTTTATAATTAAATATTATTAGGAATTCTATAAAAAAATGTATTGTAGAAGTTTAAACAATTCATTGCACATAAATTTTAACAGCAAAATCTTATATGAACCCCGAAGGACCCCATGGACTCAAGTTGTGAACCACTGCTTTAGACGAAAAAAAGTTGATAGAATCACCTACCAGACACCGGACGGCCGCGATGCCGCGATGCCACCACATCAAGGAGACGTTGACAAAAACCAACCATCAAATTTGAGGCTTTATTTATACAAGCGTTAAAAAGAATAAATTTGATTTGTTTCGTTTGAAGTACGAAGAACTCTAAAAATAAGCCATGTTAAGAAAATAAATGCAGAGCTGTAGTAGTTAAACCTCTTTATGTTTACAGTTTATGTCATTAATTTCTACTTGGCCTTTTATCTATCTAGAGTCGATTAAAATATACTACTAATATAATACAGTAATTTCTTGTAACAGCATATTTCCCTCTTAAACAGCACTACCGCTCTGGTAATGCAAAAATCAATATATGTACAAGCTTAAGGCATGACATCTTCCCGATAAAGTGGGATTATCTGCTAATTAAAATTTTATAATAAACAGCATCAGCGGAGAACGAGATGTAACAATTTTGTAATATGCTTTTGAGCAGGTATCATGCTAGTTTTGTTTTAAGACGAGGGTGTTAGACTCCAGAGGAATCCCAGGCAAACATCTCCTCCACTATCAGGTGTAGGTCTCTGCCTGGGATAGATATTTTAATATATTTAGTTTAGCACACAGTTGTTTCAGCTGTTATTTATAGTCAACACTCAGCATTGCAACATTTAGCCAAAAGCAGTAATTTTGTTAAAGCAATCCAACCGTTCAACAATTTCTCCAGACATTGTATAATGTTTTAACAAATCAATTCATTTTTACTAGCATAAAGTCATTATTTATAGATCTATTTTTCATTCTGAAACGAAGTATTTTAGAAAGCATTTTAGCTATAATTATTATTCAATTAACTATACTTTACATAAAGCAACCAGGCGTTATTTAACTTTAAGAAGTTCCTTTGGCGCCATTACAAAATTTGACATGATTTTAAAGAATGTTCTAACTCAACAATATGTGAATAACGTAAAAGAACAAATTCAAATGTTTAAAGAGAATTTTTATAAACATCTTTTTAATTTCCTTTGCAGAGATTGGAAGCACGCATATTCAGCCTTAATAACTGAATCTATACTTCTGAAAAGATAGATCTTATCCTGTATTTGTTCGTTTCATTGTAGGCCAATAAAACATCGTGGATTTTGAAATGATCTACTGCTGCTGTATTTTAAGTTAAAGAAAACAAAATTGAATTATTCAATAGCACTCTCGATTGTACGTGGAGGCACATGGCCTAGTGATTAGAGCAGCGGACTTGAGATCGAGGGATCGCGGGTTTGAATCTCAGACCGGGCGATGTGTGTGCTTTTGAGCGAAATACCTAAGCCCTACGCGGCTCCAGTGGAAGGTAATGGCGAACTTCTGATGACTCTTTCGCCACAACTTTCTCTCACTCTTTCCTCCTGCATCTAGCAACTCACCCGCGATGGACCGGCGTCCCGTCCAGGTGGGGAACCTATACGCCAATGAAACCCGGAAACCGGCCCTTATGAGCCAGGCATGGCTCGAGAAGGAACAAATAACAACAAATGTTGATTCTACAGTGGGACAGAGTTTGTAATAATCATTTGGGTTGTCTATATTTAAGTTCTCCTGGATCGCCTGACGATAGGTTGGCCACATATGGTACCAAACTATCATTCTTTGGGTCATTTGGTCTCTGTTAAAGTTTTCATTTTAATGCTGTGTATCTAGGGTATGTAATCTTTGTGGAGGCTGTCTATGTTCTAGCAAGACTTACGGGTTATGTTTAACTTACAAACGAAATCTTGTAAACTTTAAAGTGTTTTTTGCAGTATAAGTACTCGTCTGAGGTACTTCTTTACAACCAGAGAAATCGAACTGCGAGTAGCTAAATTTGTTTAAGTATATACTCGGCATTCATAAGTGTATGCAATCCGATTCATTTCCTGATCAGCTTAAACGCTTGTAGATTAATGAATGTACAAAAATATGGACAAAGAGAGAATTCTTTTACATGAAGTTATCTCTTTTACTCTTTTACTTGTTTCAGTCTTTTGACTGTGGCCATGCTGCAGCACCGCCTTTAGTAGAGCAAATCGACCCCAGGACTTATTCTTTGGAAGCCTAGTACTTATTCTATCGGTCTCTTTTGCCGAACCTCTAAGTTACGGGGACATAAACACACCAGTATCGGTTGTCAAGCGATGTTGGGGGGACAAACACAGACATACAAACACATACACACATACATATATATATACATATATACGACAGGCTTCTTTCAGTTTCCGTCTACCAAATCCACTCACAAGGCTTTGGTCGGCCCGAGGCTATAGTAGAAGACACTTGCCCAAGATGCCACGCAGTGGGACTGAACCCGGAACTATGTGGTTGGTAAGCAAGCTACTTACCACACAGCCACTCTTACGAAAATGTTTAGCCTTTAAGCAGTGATGTTAGGCACCAAAGATATGGCAGAAGGAAATCAGTTGAAGCATGAAATTAACATAAACGGAGGTAGTACGCGGTTCGTAAGCTTTCGCGTCAGACAAATTGTTACTAATTCTAAAGCATTCGTCAAAAGGGTCTATATGAACTTTGCACATTCCACTTATTCGATACTCTTCAGCTAAGCTGTCTCTGTTGACAGCCACCTCCTATAGTTTTTCAGTGATCATCAGGAAAGTTTCCGCCAAGCCATGAATACCAGAGACTCCTATATCACACATCAGTAGTCTTTAGTTTTTGAAAATTTTGGCAAGAGTAATATAGCCATTGTTAATATCATCAAAGACATCAACGATATTTACTAGACAGCCTGTTAGTCATGTTACTTGAGTATGACGTCTCCGATCTCCTATATTTAAGATCAGAATTTCCCTATCTAATTGTTTCAGTTTGTACTGACGTGGTTGACTTCGACCCATACCACATCAACTCTAGCACTTTCCAAAATAGTTATATCTCCCAGAATATTCCTTTTACAAATTTATGAGCTTCTTACGGTTACTTCGAACAACAAACATTAGTACTCATAGAATACGATCTCATCCTTCAGTTTTCCATTTCTAACCACAAGCATGTGTCATCCACACTAAAATTAGTCATGCCAGGATTGCTCTATCGTATGAACACACATAGAAACTATCTTTCACTCGTGACGTGACAACCTAAACTTCTTCAAAGGCATAGAAGAACAATTACAATTCATTATCAAAGAAACAATCTTGCACTATGCCCTTCTTGAACACTGACGAACGGTTTAGAGCTAGGAAATATTTTACCCATGACAAGTTGTTAGAAAACAGTTACAAAAGTGAAGTAAGTCTTAAACTGGTAGGTTAAGCCCCACGTTTAAGAATGGGGTACTGCAAGTACACAAAAATCCATTCTAGGGCGCATCCAAAAGAAAGCCATTCGCCTGACTGGCAGTCATTCAGTTTCCGACAAGCTTTAATTAATAATTCACAATCACCCTGTTTCTTCTTCCTATATTTTCTGTAAGTACTACAATGGCTTCTGCTCCTCTGAACTTTCCATCTAAGTACCATCCCCTACACACGATTACACAGCACACGTGGATTTCACGTAATTCTCATCTTCTTATAACTTGTACTAAACAATTATCAATCGTCCGTTCCAGGACTGTTGTGATTCTAAACAATCCCATTAATTGATCATGGGGTTGAGGGTTGTGGTGATGGGGGTAATGTAGAGATGGAAGGAACACAGACTGTCACCTTCGATATCCGTCCCCATCCGTTCCCATCCGTCCCCACCCGTTCCATTTTCCACTAATTTCTAGTATTCCTCTTCTCACCCAGAAACTTCAAATCCGCAATGCCATTTTCTCAATTTCCTCGACTTGGTTCGTAATGCAGCAATGATTCAGATATTTTTCAATCAGAGGAAGCTTCAAGCGGTTATGGATACAGCACTGCTACGAGTTCAGTCCATCACCATGACCACTCCTTACATCCACACCTTCTCTTATACCCCCACACCCTCATTATGCTCACATCCTGTAGACATAGACCGATATCATTTTATTATTTTACTTGTTTCAATCATTAGACTGCGGCCATGCTTGGGCACTGCTGGATTCAATTTCTCTTCAACCTTCCAAACAGCTATCTTCCTATTGACACACATATTTCAGCACAACTTCCAGTTTCTACTTTCTAACCTCATAACTATTCCGATCTTTCATGCATCACCTCTATTTCCCTTTAAAAGCGGGCTAACAATCTCTACAACCCTTTTAGTTAGATATTATCTGACTCCAGTCATACCCAACAAAATACTTTCAAGTGAGCTCACCATATATACAATACTTGTTCCAATATCAGCAACACCATAACAAACCTCGACAGCAAATTCCAGTAGCAAACCACCCAAACCTTTAGCTGTAAGACCTCTCCACGTCATATATTGCATCACACACAAACTCTGCGTAGAGATACTTTTTTTTACGTCGGATTGCTCTCCCTACACCTTTGTACCGTTCACAAGGTCAACTCGTTCCTCTACAATTTCAGCATACCTAGCGATGACATTAACTGCCTCTCTATGTCCGGTATTTAAGCATCGCACCCTACCACAGAGCATTTTACTTATGTTTAATTGAACATTTCCTCTGCTTTTCTGAATCCCGCTCCATCATAGCGGTGTCACTCTATTTGCATCACGTAGAATGTTTCTATAAAAATGATTTTACTCTTAGCTTCAATTATAATTCACTCACTGAAAATTATATTTTATCTTACTTTTAATATCTCTATTTCTTTCACGCGTATATATGAACGAACATATGTGAATATATGTGTGAGTTTGAACATGTGTGTGAGTGTGTGTGTGCGTGGGTGTGTGGGTGTGTTTACTCGTAGCTGTGCATACATTTTCATGCAAGCTCGTACAGGTGACTACATTGCATGCGTACGGATGTCATTTGTATATGAATTTATTGATTATCACGGAACTATGCACTCTTGTTGGTTTGTTTGTTTGGTTGTTTAAGTGCATGCGTGCTCTCACGCGCGTGCAAGTGAAAACATATGAGCTGTCAGTGTATATGTGAAACTCTACGCATATGAATGTGTGGGTATTTCTACTCTATGTGTGTGTATGTGTATGTGTGTATGTGAGTGTGAGTTTGTGTGTGAGACAGTATGTGTGTGTGAGACAGTATGTGTGTGTGAGACAGTATGTGTGTGTGTTATCAGCCTGATAATGACTTTTTATGCATTTGTGTCTATAGACGTATATGAATGAAGCTCGTGGCAAGGTTCTTGTTGTAGTCGCTAAAGCTAACAAAACAAAACAGAAAATTCCACCTTCCAGGCCTAAAACTAATATTCTTCGTCTTACATCCACATTCAATCCCATCCTCTCCTAAATTCTTTCCTCCCTCCCCTCTCCTACAACTTTCCTCACTCCGACTTTTTCTCTCCAATGCATGTACAACAACTCATTCTCTTTTATTTTCTGTCATTTTCCTCTTTGCTCACGTTCTCGTAGACTAAGTTCGAAAAAAAAAAAAAAAATTCTCGCTTCCTTCTTCGGAATTTGTCCGAAACATCGGTATCTCTTCGTACACTGGTATATGAACTTAAGCGCACAGACTTGATCATACGACCTTTACACTCCATTAATAAATACAATTTTTCACAACTCAAACCAACACCAGTCTGGCAATGTGTTTTTAAGTGTATGGATTTTGACGAAGTTTTTCCATGTCTTCATAACAAAATTTACTGATTTTTCTTTTACATAAAAAACTACCTGTAAAAAAAAAAATCATCAATAGACTTCCCCTGTAAGAATCATATAAATAAATTATATTTTCAATAGATTTATTTTGGCTTTGATTCCAAACCTCAGTCAATATGATATTGATCTGATACATAGGTGTCTAAGCGGAATCAGTGTGCATTACAGAATAACCAACTTCTAGAGATAAAAAAAAACTGATAAGTTACATTTATTTCCCTGCCGGTTTTTATATCTGCAATATAATCTAGTTACCCTTTAGATATTTTCCTGCCTTGTCTCACCAACCAATTTTTGGCAATCTAAACACACTAACAACCCTTACACGCGCGTATTCTTCGAAATTATATTGTTGAGTAAGCTACATCAATCGCTCTTTCCACGGTCGATGTTCATACCTGTCAATACTTGGAACTCACTATGCAGGGTTTGAATTTTAATAATTGTGTTATTTTCTTCTTAGAGTAAAGGATTATAAAGGAGCAGCAATAGTCCAAATGGGATCAAATACGAGTGGAGGCTGGTGACACTCGGGTTTCTAAGATGGAATTTTCTCAACATCAAGAGTACAATGACCTAGGGTCTCATTTGTTCATAAGTAATCATGGGTTTTTGTACCTGGGCAAGGTTCTAATGATGGAAAACTTTGTCGTTCCCATGCATGCAATCTTTTCTGTCCCTGCATCAATCATATCCAGCTGAGAGCAATGCTTTTACCGCTTGGCATCAGTGTCATAGCAAGTATTGCCGGCAGAACGCAAAGTGCGAGAACAGAATTAGCAAGGCACCTCAACCGACGTTCTCTGACTGTTTCGCAAATTTAAGGCGGCGAATCGGCAGAGTCGTTAGAACATCGGATAGAATACTTCGCGGTATTTGTTCGGATTCTCTGCGCTCTGAGATCAAATGTTGTCGAAGTCAAGGTTTACCTTTCATCAATTCGGGGGAGGGGGGTCTATAAAAAACTGTCTCGATTATAGCCGATTTCAGGTAAATCGGTTCAAAGTGCCAAGAATCGCATTTGCTAAATCGATTAGTGTTTCGATTAAAATATTAGAATACATACGAACAAACGAAGAAGCTTGTACGTGATCGCTCGACCTGCTAGAAACAGCAACCAAACCTCACACGAATCGCACACTATCGTCTTGATTAATGTAATCCTAAATACACTCATTGCAAAAATAAAAAAAAGATTGTTCGTTGAATCGTTAGGAGATCGGGAAAACGCCTTGCGCTATTTATCCCAGGTCTCTTTACAAGCTGAGTGCGTATCTAACTGAAGTGGACTTTGCCTTTCATTTCCCTGGGTCGATACAGTTAAATAGTGGTGAAGTATTGGGGTCGATGTAATCAACTAACACATGCCTCTCAAAACTTTTGTTGCGCTTAAGCCTAAATTAGAGAACATGATAGGCATGTTAGATTTAAGATGACTTGGAGTTATCCTACAACAACAACTATTTACTAGACACACCATTCTTATTTCTTTATTGCCCACAAGGAGCTAAACATAGAGGGGACAAACAAGGACAGACAAAGGGATTAAGTCGATTACATCGACCCCAGTGCGTAACTGGTACTTAATTTATCGACCCCGAAAGGATGAAAGGCAAAGTCGACCTCGGCGGAATTTGAAAAGACACCATTCTGTAATGTGTTTGCTTCGATTGTGTCTATTTCTTAAATAACGCCGAGAATATACAGACACTAAATAAACATCGTAGTTAAATCTGTACGAGCCAACGAGAGCGCTTATACATGATTAATCGATTTGTTAAAATAGTAGCTAAACGTTTCTCAAATTACACTCTGCCGACTTCAAAAGGATAATCGCGTACTGGATGCACAATGCTTGGAAGGAAAACAGGATAGCCTTGATTGAAACATTTTTAATGGTAGAGATGAGTTAGAGCTAAACACGAACGACTACGACGACAACTGCTACCACAACAACTACGACGACAACTGCTACCACAACAACTACGACGACAACTGCTACCACAACAACTAAATCTACTCAGATCGGATATCATTAAGCCAACATAGCTTTTAGATAAAATAGATGACAGTAGAGACGCCGTATGTTCCTAGATACCAATATTTCAATTTTACTTAATATATAAAAATCTGAAAAATTTCTGTTATATTTAGCAGCCATAAATAGAGAGACAGTGACAAAGAATTTTGCTTTTGTATTTTAATACTGCGTTCACACATTAGCAACACTTTCTCACTTTCGTTTTGTCTTGATTGTTATTATTTAGGTGCCCAGGCGGCTAATTGGTTGAACTGTAAACGTATAGAATACATGGCTTAGCAGTATTGCTTCTGGCTCTTGACATTCTGAGTTCAAGTCGACTTTGCCTTTCATCCTTTCGGGGTCGATAAAATAAAGTATCCATCAAGTACTGGGGTAGATAAAATCGACTAATATGTTCTCATCAAATTTCAAGCCTTATACTCATAAGAGAAAGAATTATTTGGGTACTTGAGGCGGTAAGCTGGCAGAATTGTTAGCTCTTTACGTTCTGAGTTCAAACCCCACCGAGGTTTGATAGTGTCGACAACACCCTCCCAAACACTGTTGGTCTTGTACCAAAATTTGAAACCTTTATTTCGGTACTCGCGAATAATTATATTTGCTTTCATTGTATGCTGTACAAGGGATTATAAAGTGTCGCCTACCACCTGCAAATATTGTCTAAGTAAATTATTCGTTCTTGAAATGTCGAGTAAATATGACGCATATCTCAGTCTCATGCTACATTAACATACGAGATTACCCCGCCCCCCACCTCACCCTGATTGCGTTGATTGACTAATGGACTGTACAACGATCAGTTCTGAATTCTCTTTCCCGGCACAAGCATTAACGGACGTGTGTTTGTGTGATTCCGTGCTCTAGACATGCTCAAGCTGTCAGGTTGTCTCAAAATTTAAGCCATAAGACTAAACTAAAAATAAAAAAAGATAATTTTTTTAACAAACTTATAGAAAGAAGGTTAATCCGAAAACAAGCGATTGTTTTAATATAAAGCTAGCTTCCATTATTGAGAAGTGAATATAACAAAGTATTGCTGCTGTATGATGCTGTATGATGTAGAGTTTGGTCTTTTGATGGAAAATCAATGGAAGAAAAAAACATCAAAACAAAACACTGAATAAAATAAGAAAAGAATCAAATAAAAATAACACTATTAAAAAAAAAATGATGTATTATTTGGAAGTACAACAGACACATCCGAAGAATTGTTCTTTGCCAAAGAAAGACAAAATAATTAAAAAAATATTTATATTTGTATGAAAGAACATGTGAAGCAACGAAAAGGCAAGACAAAGAATACATCATTAATGAAATCGATGCCAAAAGAAAGAAAGAAATAGACAGAAACGAATTTAATTCTTTGATTGAGGTTTCTTCAATCTAAGCTGAAATCGGTTTTTTTTTATTGAGATATAAAAAAATAATATGAGTTGCAGCAGTAGCAGCAGCAGAAGCAGCAGAAACCGCAGAAGTAAGAGAAGACAATAACAACGACAAAAACAACTAGGACCACTACAACTTCAAGATCAGCATGAAAGAAAATAAATCTGACTGGAAAACTCTTGGAATGAACCAAGATGACGAAGAAATTATCAGTGAGCAGAAAACTGGTACAATTCAAAATTTTCAGAACTCAGTCTTGTATTTTATTATTCGATTTTTTTTTTAAATCGTGAAAGAAATTCTGAAGAATAAATTTAATGTCTCAGCAGAGATGCCTGATTGCAGTGCTAACGCCGAGAAAAAAGCGTTTATCCGATAAAGCGTAAAAGAAGTATATCCAGTCAAAATTTATTTAGATATTCAAATATTTGCACTCTATACTTTGAAACATTTGTTTTATTCTCCATTCCTTATTATATCATATAAAGTTCGGCAAGTAGAAGCTCAGGACAACGATTTGTAAAATTTCTGCTTCCAATAAGATATAACACCCTAGTTTCAGTATTGAGTACTTCTTTTCTCCTTCTTCACACGTGTGAGTTTACTCACACAAATACACGTGCGTGCCTACCCCATACATACACATATATGTATGTACGTATGTATTATGTATGTATATGTGTGTATGTGTGTGCGTGCGTGCGTGCGTGTGTATGCGCGCGTGTGTGTGTGTGTGTACGTATGTATGCGTGTGTGTATGTATGTATGTATGTATGTATGCATGTCTATAGGCATGTCTATAGGCATGTCTATAGGCATGTCTTTATAAATATATGTTTAGTATTAATTTGTTAATTTATCGAAAACATTTGATCAGTATATATATAATTGAACGAAAAACAATAAATCTAAGTATCTGTTTCTCAAATCATCTATTAATGGAAATCTAGCAAATATTCGTAATACTGAAAATAGGCTAAAGGAAAGAAGTTACTTTGTCAAGTTTTATTAAAATAATGACTTTTTTAATAGCGGAATGTCACACTGTGTGTGTGTGTGTGTGTGTGTGTGTGTGTGTGTGTGTGTGTGTGTGTGTGTGTGTGTGTGTGTGTGTGTGCGTGCGTATGTGTAATGTTAAAACCAGCGTAGTTTATGCTAATGTACTTTTACGACCTTTATCAAAGTTGTTTCAAAACCTGTGCTGACTGAATTATATTTGAAAATGAAGCTAATGTTTTTGCTGTGCGAAGAAATTAGCAACTCAACAGAATTATAAAAACGCCGAAGATCTCATGTTACGAGTAACTGCATATGAATACTCCACTATACTAATTTATCCTACTTTACAAGACAGTAATAACAAACAGATACATTAATGCGTTATCGGTAACATCATTAATAGGAGGAATTTTCCTCGACCTCAGTCAATTAGATTTCAAAGTAATTTTAACACTCTAAGGCAAGAACACTACTTTTGATGGTGTCAAACAGTCTCAAGGAAGATAGCCTAATGCTGTTTGGGAATATACAAAAAGTTTTTGTATTCGGACTTTAGATCACTAAAGTATATATCTTAAACACAATATATAAAATGAAACATTAATTTTACATTTTAGCACAAGGACAATAATTTCGAGGGAGTGGTAAGTCGATTACATTGGCTTCATTGCTTGCCTGGTTCGCTTTTTGTCGACTCCGAAATAATGAAAGGCGAAGTCGGACACGGTGGCATATGAACTCAGAACATAAAGTTAGGAAAAATACTACTAAGCATTTTGTCCGGCGTGCTAACGATTCTGTCAGCTCGCCGCCTTAATTAAGCATATAAATATTAATTATAACTAAATCAACTTGTATACATTAGATACTAATTAATAAAAAAATTAAACATGCTATAATAACATTCATAAACTGTAAACATTGATGTATAAGAAGACAACGGAAAACAAAAACTTCAAATAAATAATTAACATTGAATTAACTTATATAAACATATATGAATAATTAAATACTAATTTCCGATCGTTTCAAGTAGTTTTAGAAAATATAGTCTGACGCTATGATAAATGGAATATACAAACAAGAAGTAAATTCTTAAATTCTCATAGCACAATAATTTCAGATCTCGTATCATCAGATCTCGTATACATACATACATACATACATACATACATACATACATATATATAATAATAATAATAATAATAATAATAATAATAATAATAATAATAATAATAATAATAATAATAATATTAGGGACAAAATCCAAAATTACAGGTAAAAACTCAATTTATATATATATATATATATATATAAGAAGAAAAAAAGAAGGTTTAAAAACACCAGGCAGATATCAATAAAGCATTCAGTTTTAAACGAATTTGTTTAACTATATCAAACAATCAGACACCAATAGATTCAAGTAGAATACACATCCAAGGTTATTCCTCATGTATGACAAGTGGATCCAAATATCATTTGGAAGTATTTCGAGAAATTCAGAGAATGAGATAGCAAAAATACATATAGGCGCTGGAGAGGCTGTGTGGCAAGCAGCTTGCTAACCAACCACATTGGTCCAGGTTCAGTCACACTACGTGGCACCTTGGGCAAATTTCTTCTGCTATAGTCTCGGGCTGACCAAAGCCTTGTGAGTGGATGTGGTAGACGGAAACTGAAAGAACCCCGTCGTATATATATATATATATATATATATATATATATATATATATATATATATATATATATGTATGTATGTATGTATGTATGTATACGTTTGTGTGCCTGTGTTTGGTCTGCCACCTTCGCTTGACAACCGATGTTGGTGTGTTTACCTCCCCGTAACTTAGCGGTTCGACAAAAGAGATCGATAGAATAAGTACTAGGCGGTATTTCGTCTGCCGTTACGTTCTGAGTTCAAATTCCGCCGAGGTCGACTTTGCCTTTCATCCTTTCGGGGTCGATAAATTAAGTACCAATTACGCACTGGGGTCGATGTAATCGACTTAATCCGTTCGTCTGTCCTTGTTTGTTCCCTCTATGTTTAGCCCCTTGTGGGCATAGGCTTACAAATAATAAGTTCTGGGGGCGATTTGTTAGAATAAAGGCGGTGCTCCAACATGGCCGCAGTCAAATGACTGAACAAGTAAAAGAATAAAAGAATAGAGAAAATTACATCTTTAATTGTAGAATTCACCTGATAAAACCTACAATTTGTTCTGTTTTATTAACATATTTAGATACAGAAAATACTGAAATTAACATTTTCGAAAATACATGTTAAAACGTTTTCTAGGCGATCCAAAATTAGTTAAAATCAGTGTGAACTAAGGAAATGTTTTCAGTACACGAACGTATACAAAAAGAACTCTGAGAAGAAATATAATCTAAGAAAAGCTATTTTTGTATTCAATTCTTGGTGACGTCAGTAGTTAACGAACGACTAAACAATAAACATAAGAATTCTACGTTGGGATAATTAGAAATCGTGCAGTGTGATCTAACCAACAAATTCATGGCTATGCGTTTGCGAATCGATTTGCTTAACCACACATCCAAGCTTCCACTAAAAGTTTATTGTTTGTTTTATGGTGTTCGCCACTTCAGTCTTTTACTTTTTTTCCTTAACTACTCACAAAATATTGTATTGTCGAAGTAGGGATATGAGAACTCCTGACGTCAACTCCTTTCAAAAATGCAATAACAGTGCAAATGTAATAAAACAGTTTCCGTCAGGAATCAAAATTGCACTGTAGACTTAAGTTTCCTGGAGTGCTTGCTTTTAACTTTGGTGTTTGCTAAACGCCAGCTTTCGAGGTGTTACCTGCATAAGTGTTGCTGAAACACGTGTCAATTTACAGCCTGTTTAACTCTTTCACCCTTTTATTTGAGCTACGAGGTAAGTGGGGATAGGATTTGCACAATTGAGTCTGCAGAATAGAATGTGAGTGAGGGGATGTAAACTCGTGATAAGAATAGCATCCGCTTCTCTTGCTGAGTAAATAATTCTTTCTAGTTTTGGTACAAGACCACCGATTTTACGGTGGTGGTTGAATCCATTACACCGGCGCGAGTGCTCATATGGTTACTTATTTTATTGACCCTGAATGTATAAAAGACAAAGCCGACTTCGGTGGCATTTGACATTAGAAAGTAAAGAGCCAGAAGAAATGCCGCTGAACATTTTATCCGGCGTGGTAACAATTCTGCCAGCTCACCGCTTTGACTAAATAATAAATTTCAGAGCTTGGTCCCTAAAGAACCGTAAATTATACGAACGAGCAGATAGATCAGGTTGACATTCTGAGATATTTCACAAGCACAGCGATAATGTGTATTAATGGAAACAAATACAGCTGAGTTTTATTCATAATTAAACAAACAAACGTTGTTGTTAATGAAAAACTGCGAGAGTTCTGAGACCAAAGTGAGCAACTTTAATATAAAACATCAGAAAAGAGAAACACGCTTTATCTAATTATCACGTGAAACAAAGATGATCAAGTTCTAGAAAACAGATAAATATAATCATTCGATGATTGAATCAGCATGGTACGACTGATCAATAAATGACACTTTTAGAAATAACAATACAATACATAATCATCATTTCTAAATTTTCATGGCAACATAATTGCAGATATCGTATCACATGTGTTATAAATATGTCGTCTGTTGCTATGTTCTGTTTTTCGGTATGTGTGGAGTGATTTAAACCTGTAGGTGGTCTTCTCTCTTTCTTTCCCTTTCAACTCCATTTCCACTTAGCTTGATTTGAAAGGTAAAAAATTAAGAATGAAGACATTTTTAAATCAATAAATTAATAATTGAATAAATAAATATACTTCGTGTGTATTACGAGGTGCTAAAAATATCAAATGTCTCATATTTTCTCTAAATAGCAACAATTGGACGGCTAAAAGAAATGCATGCTTCAGTTAAATCGTCATAGTATTTCAAAATGAAATGAAAGAATTGCTTATAGTTTTGAAACAAATAGAAATTAACAACTTAGAATGTAATGTAGCTGGATATATTTGATTGAAGTAGAATTAGCGAAGTCAAGTTAATGCAAGCTATTATCCATCATTGCATTATATCAATTAGGTGTGAAGCTTTAATGTTTACAGAGATGTTACAAAAGCTTCCCATGAAAATTACCTGCTTTTAAGAGACTCGTAAAAAAACACCCAAAATTTATCCCCCCACATTACCTGCGTTTGTTCAACTTATGAGAAAATGATGTAACATTCAAATATCTTGTTTAAAGTATTGCATAAAACATTTAGTTAATGCTACACATAGTAACCAACGACTAGAAATCTTAAGATCTTTATAATATGTAGGGTAAAAAAATATTGATTTCAAATTTTGGCACAAGGCCAGCAGTTTTGGGAGAGGGGGCCAAGTCGAGTAAATCGACCCCGGGCACTTATTTTATCATCCGAAATGATGAAAGGCAAAGTGAACATCGACGGAATTTGAACTCAGAACGCGAAGACGGGCGAACTGCCGCTAAGAATATTTCCTCTCGTCACCTTTGGATAAAGAAATGTTCATTTTAAATGTGTATATTCTGCATACCTTTTTTACTCTTTGATTTAAATTTCAAACTTCAAAACTGCCTAAACTTAATTTAGTCTGTTAGAGGTTGTCTCCAATATGGCAGTTAACCAGCAGGGATATACCACGTATTCAGTTGGAAATTACCAGATTATTTGTCAATGCACTCCCCTCACCTTGTGAACCACTGTTTTATTCTTCATTGTATCATCTTTTAACTAAGAACGGGCTGTTTGAAAGATAGGAATATTTATGCGGTGATTCAAAGCAAGATATGCTAGAGTGGTTTCTACTTCGTGTTCACCAATGGGAAAGCGAAAATTTGAAGTTATCCCGGTAAGCTAAATTATTATTCATAAATTGTATAGCTTTCTTGCAACTAATACTTGTGAGCTAGATTGGTAGACAGGGTTATTCACGCTACGGTATAGCATATTAACACACACACACGCACGCACGCACACACGCACACACACACACACACACACACACACACACACACACACACACACACACACACACACACACACACACACACACACATTGAGCTACATCCATATTTATTTAATCTCACTGTGAAATTACACCGTCAATGGCTCTTTCGGTAGCTTGGCTTCAAGAGCAAACTGACTGATTTCATTACAGCCCATCAAGATTCGCTTAACTACTCTTCTGAAAATGCCGAAATAAAATCGTGGACGATCACTAATTACAATATAAGGACTATTTCATACCAAGGACTACAAATGGACATGATACCTTATATTTATTTATAGCTTACTCATAGACAAGCATCATTGAAAATAAGTGTCAAGAACAACAGACAACAGATACTATGAAAACAAGTTTAGTAAGCGGTGATATGGCGGTGCATTTATGAAGCTCGTTTGCACCACGTGTTATCAGGCGCAGATTCTCTACGCAGTACCATAGGCTGTGAGTGAATCTGGTAGAAGGACAGTTTGGAAACACGTCTTATACATACATGCATGCATACATACATACATACATACATACAGACAGACAGACAGACAGACAGACAGACAGACAAAAGAGTTATTCACGCTGCGGTATAGTATATTAATGCACACACACACACACACACACACACACATACACACACACACACACACACATACACACACACACATCTTTTAACTACCAAGTGTCGAAGTGCATCGTTTGACCAAGTTTGCATACATGAGGTTGTTAACATCATAAGACTTGGAAACCAGCTCCTTGAGCAAAATTCCTTGTCTGATAACTTAGAATACATGCCCAAAGAAGTCGCACAACTCTACCGCAATGTATCATCAGATGCAATGACGAGCCTATATGAGCAGAATTCTATGCATGGATATGTTAGTAGAAAGCTCCGAGATGATAGTATCATTGATCATCAAAGCAGTCTATTATGGACCAATAGCCGGATTATTACCTCCCACTTTGAAGGATATGCGTTTGCAATCCAAGAACAGGAAATATCAACCAAATTCCTGATGCACAAAAGGGATAGAGATGCAGGAAAATCAGTAAAATGTGACAACCGATACAGACTTTGTGGAGTTAACACCGAAGATATCACCCACATCATAAGCAGTTGTCCGAAAATGTCATCACGATATTATCTATCGATTAGACATGATGTTGTAGCTAGGACACTCTATAATGAAATCCGTCGGAAGGATAAACCCGAGGACAAAGAAATAAGAACCCACAGTATGGCAGAAATCTACAGTTACTCTATCCAGATTACAAGTTCAGGTTTATACCTGTAATTATTGGTGCATGGGACTTGTAACACACTGCCTAAATACCAATCTTGAGAAATTAGGTTTCTCAAAACCAGAAAGGAAAAAGCTATTTCGAAGACTGCAGACCCAATCCATCACTGGAACTGTAAAACCTGTAAAACTTTCCAGAAGTTTATCATTTAAATATATATGAGCATATCTAGATATGGAACTATATGCATACATACATAAAGCAAAACATACAAATCTTCACACATACATACATACATACATACATACATACATACATACATACCTACCTAAAAAAATACCCTGCTGTTGATGTTGAAATTCCAATGAAGGAGCCTTGGATCTAGGTTAGGAACCGACTCTTTCTCTATTGGCAAGAAATCTTGAAATAAAACTGAACGATGACTATATATATATGTGTGAGTGTGTGTGTATGCATGTATGTATGTATGTATGTATATATATATTCTTTATCTTATGATATTTACTTTGTATTATATTATACTCATTTATTGTGCTTTTAATTATTAATTTTTCTATATGTGATAGTGGATTTTCATCGATGAGTTCATGAAACTTGGTTCTTTTCCCTAAAACTATATATACATACATATATATATATATATATATATATATATATATATATATATATATATATATATATATATATATATATATATATATGTATGTATCTCTCTCTCCCCCTCTGTCTGTCTGTCTATCTGTCTGTCTGTCTGTCTGTCTGTCTCTGTCTGTCTGTCTCTGTCTATGTCTCTCTGTCTCTCTGTCTCTCTGTCTCTCTGTCTCTGTCTCTCTGTCTCTCTGTCTCTCTCTCTCTCTCTCTCTCTCTCTCTCTATATATATATATATATATATATATATATATATATATATATCGCTCAGCCTGTGCAAGACTAAAAACCTAGTGTAGAACTCAATAACGTATGTTTCAGATCAAAGTGTTAGATGACTATGGAGCGGTAATAAGAAAAAGAGATGACATAGGAAAAACAATTTTATGTAATGAATTTCTTAAGTTTACAGGGAATTCTTAGTTGAGTGCCCGAAAAACATCCTGTAGCATCATCGGAACCTCGAATATGAAGTGCAATTTACTTTGGAAAAAAAGGATCACGTATATATATATATATATGCACTATTGGTGCATTAATTAACTATGTATAGGCCTTGCTGTGAGGTTAACAGTAGTTGGTAATTTAAGAGTAAAACGTTGTTTAATATATTCAGATAAGATAAGAGAAGGAATGGAGCAACATGTAACAATTAGACGTTGATCATTAGTATTGAATGATCATAGCTTAATTATAGTTAAGATAACATTTACAGCTGTTTCAGTTTGTTGTTTTTGAGGCAGACTCGTGTTTATCTCGTTCCATGTAACAAACATCATCAGAATAATTTGAACTTTACCAGAGGAGTAAGGCTTTCCATTGTAAGCGGTGGGTGAAGTCTGTTAATTTTGCAATCATTTCTTTTAGATATATATTTCTTGGTGGAATTGGTATATCCTTTAATGATGCTTCTATTGTTTTTTTTTTGCTCCTCTGGTGAAGTTCAAATTATTCTGATGATGTTTGTTACATGGAACGAGATAAACGCAAGTTTACCTCAAGAACAACAAACTGAAACAGCTGTAAATGTTAACTTAACCATAATTAAACTATGCTCATTCAATCCTAATGATCACCTTCTAATTATTACGTGTTGCCCCATTTCTTCTCTTATCTTATTGATGTGACACTACTCTATCCTTCTCCATCCTTCTCCATCCTTCTCTAATTCCCTTTTCCTCCCCTCCAACTTTCGCCGTTTGCTATCTGTCTCTCTCTCCCCTCTTTCTCCTTTTCTCTCTTTCGTTGCTCACACGGGACCATCGTCCATCTTTCTTTTCCTCACGTGACCATTTTTCTTTTCCTGCACGGACTTTCAAAAGACTGCACGTTTTATTTCTCTCTCTCCCATCTTTTCTGTCTTCAAAGAAAATATTTCTGCCAGCGTTCACTATTTTCCTCTCGTTCTGGTCTAACGATCCTCCATGTTTGTTTTCGTTCGGTTTCCTTGTATGTCTCCACCGTTCTATTTTTGTTTCCAGTTTTGACCTTCCATCAATCCTAAATTTTATTTCAAAATTTCCGGGAGCAACTGTCTTTGAAGACACCTATTGTTGTTGGATGTTCGAAATGAGGAGTAGATAGACAGCCGACAACTGTGTTTACTTGTCCTATTTTTACGTATTTTATGTTGTTTGCACAGTTGGTGACGTCCTGTACCCATATATGCACACACACAAAAATATGTGTGTGTGTGTGTGTGTGTGTGTGTGTGTGTGTGTGTGTTTGTGTGTGTATGTGTGTGTGTGTGTGTGAGCGTGTACACGTGTGAGTGTATGACCACCGCTCAAAAGCTTTACAACCTGTGTTGATTTGCCGTTCGGTAAAAGAAACTGATAAAAGAAGTACTTAAAAAAATATATACACAATTATTGAGGGCAATTTATTCAACTAAAACCCTTCAAGGTAGTGCCATAGAGAGCTTCAGCCCAACGACAGAAACAAATGAAAGATAAGACAATAAAAGATATGCCGCACGTGTGTCTTTTACAGTGTTCTGTCGTGAGCCGTCGACTCTTCGTTTGAGCAGTTGGTTGGCAAACGCATCGACCTAGAAATCTGTGACTTATTATTCTCAAACAATAAACGTTAATTAGAAAGATGTACTTAGCCGATAACTAGGAATACCAGAAACTTGCAATGATTAGTTTGAACGAAAATCGACGTTTGTATTTCAGACTTGTCACTTTGTTCTAATTAATGTCTTAAAACATTGTTAAATTTGAAACCAATAAACAAACAAACTTGGAGTATGTAAATAACACATTGTAAGAGCAGGCGTGGCAATGTGGTTAAGAAATTAGCTTTGCAACTACATGGTTGAGGCTTCAGTGTCACTGTATGGAACCTTGAGTAAGTGCCTTTTACTATGCCTTGTGAGTAAACTTGGGAGAAGGAAACTGTGTGGAAGCCCGTCGTACACGCATACACGCATACCTACACACACACCCATATATTCTCGTACATATACCTATGAATGTGTGTTTTCGTGTCTATATTTGTTACCCCACTCGACAACCGGTGTTGGTTTGTTGGTCCCCCGTACCTTAGTGGTTCCGCAAAAGAGACCAAAATAATAAGTATCAGATTTAAAAACAAAAAAACACTAGAACTGGAGTCGACCTGTTCGAGTAAAACCCCTTCAAGGCGGTGCCCAGCTTGGTCACAGTCCAACGACTGAAACAAGTAGAAAAATAAAAGTAGTAACATAGGTACAAAATGTAAATTTATTTTTGGTAAATCTTGTGTTTAACCTATTACCTCCCATAATTCTATTAACTGGAATTTTTTTTATGGAACTTTGATTTCTAGCATAAAACAGCCTTAGAAACATGCTGGAATGATCAAAATAACATTTTAAATAGAAATAAGCGAGATATTGGGTGAAAAATTAGCAAACCTCATTTGAATATCAGAAATATACCTAGTAGATATAGCAAAAAGGTTAGATATGTGTAAATATTGACAGATAATTACGAAATTTGTAATTTTTAAGTGATCTCATATGAGATCACTGGTAGGTAATGGGTTAATTTCGAATTTTGAAATAAAGTCGTAATTGTCTCGTTATGTTTTAATTTGAGACAAAGATTGTGCTCATAGTCAGCGCAGATGGCCTTAGAATCAGGTAAAAGTGAAGCAGGGATGTCGCGTTTGAACAACCGTAAAATGAGTTGACAGAGATTAGAAAAATCTGAAGGGTAAATGAATTCCAAAGAGCTGATGCTTGGCGAAGGAAATAAATTGAGGGTCTTTTGGTGATGGAGGGAAAGAGGTGCGGACAGTATGGGTTATGCGGGAGGAGCATGAGGAGAAGTAGGAGAGGAGGAGAGGAGGAGGAGAGGAGGAGGAGACATGAATGAGTCGTGTGCTTGAGTGAAGGTACATTGAAACTTGCCAGCACCAAAACACCTTTGTCTCTTTGTAGTAGAAAATAGCGAAGTGCGGAGCCAGAGCAATTGTGGATTAGAGGTTAACTATAGCCTTCCGTCGGTTACGACGAGGAGGGTTCCAGTTGATCCGATCAATGGAACAGCCTGCTTGTGAAATTAACATGTAAGTGGCTGAGTACTCCACAGGGACACGTATCCTTAACATAGTTCTCAGTGGGTATCAACTTGACACGCTGAATGTGACAAAACCGGCCCCTTTGAAATACAATTACTACTCATCTTTGTCAGCTGGGTAGACTAGGACAAGAACAATGTAAAATAAAGTGTCTTGCTCAAGGACACAACGCGCCACCAGGAATCGAACTCACGGCCTTACGATCATGAGCCGAATATCCTAAGCACTAAGCCACGTGACTACATGGATAAGAGATTGGAATACTTTACTAACAAAGAACAACAATCGTTAATTATATGCAGGGTGCCGTGGGTTTTTAGTAAACGCACACGAAAATGTAATATAAAGTTTACCTAAAATTTCAAAATTATCCTCCTAAAATCATTGGCTTGTGCACCATCTATCTATCTATCTATCTATCTATCTATCTATCTATCTATCTATCTATCTATCTATCTATCTATCTATCTATTTTCCCTCTCGCGACGCTTGTGTGTCTTTGTGTGTATGTGTGTGTGTGTGGTGATATGTTTGCATGTATACATACGTTGTGCACTATAGCAATATATCATACGATATGTGTATATGCATATATATACATTTGTGTATGGGTGTATGTATATACTCACATATGCATATATATATATATATATATATATATATATATATATATATATATATATATATATATATATATATATATATATATATATATATATATATATACTTACACATATGTATGTATATACATACATACCTACATGCATAGATAATCACACACACACATATACATAGCAGGTATTGATGACAATGAATCAAAATATGTCACACATGATAAAACTTAGCAATGTTTATATTTTAGATATTTGATTAGAATTTTAAATGAATTATGAGTTTATTTTTCCTCGTAGTCATGTTTTACGAGAGGAAGCGTTAAAGTTGTCCCTTCATCTTTATGGTTGCTCTTGTCTAATCCATAACTGGGAATTTTTCTACACTCTAGAGACTATTCTTACATTATTTTCAGAACAAAGCTAGTGTGTGTACGTGTATGTGTGCATGTGTGAGAGAGAGAGAATGAGAGAGGAATTGAATACTTCATTCTGTCGGCTTTTGTCTTCAGCGTGTATATACGTATTTAATTGCAATAGAAATGTAATGTATTAATTAATTAATATGAGTGATATAATTGAATCATTAAAGTGGCTATATACAACGAAGGGGATTGTAGATATTTGAGCAATTTATACATGGTGCTCTTGTTACCTGCACTGCTATATCTGTAAGTGATTAGATGCAGCGCAGCAAAGCAAATAGCAGAGTTTGATATTTTTCAGTATCCAAGTAATCAGTTTAATGTTTTCTGATTTTTACTTCAAATTCAACAAAAATAAAATGTTTTTCTCTGATGTAAATTGATTTGTTTTGAAGTAAATTGTTTTCCTTTGAAGTAAATTGTTGTTGCTTTGTGTTTCTTTCGCTTTTATGAGCTTTTGAAAATGAATGCTAGTAACGTTCGGGTTCTATTCCATTGCAAAGCTCCTTAAGCAAGTTTTGTCAACCAAAGACTCGAGTAGAACAAATCTTTGTTAGTAAAGTTTGGAAGAGGGAAACTGTATGAAAGCAGGTCCGGGGAATTGTTTCTGTTCTCTTCTGACATGACCATCTGGTTCTGATTTGTCTTTAGCTAAAAGTTCACTCTATTGCAAGCGTCCAGGTCAGGTCTTTAGTTTGAGAAAATCTTCCCACCAGTCTCGAAAGCCATTTAAAAAAAAACGCGAAAGGTACTGCTATTTTACCTTTCACTAAAACATAAAAAATGGTACGAATAATAATTTCTTGTCTTTCTTTTTGTATTTGAGTAGTGATATAAAGAAAGAAATACCTTCGAACTGACTTTCATTGACAAATCGAATGCTTATTACATGCAATATCTTTCCAGACACAAAAGCGGCGAGCTGGCAGAATGGTTAGCACTGACAATGATGTTTCGTGGCTTTTCTCCTGGCCATACGTTCTGAGTTTAAATGTCGTCGAGGTAAACTTTGTCTTTCACCCTTTCGTGGTCGGTAAAATAAGTACCAATTGAGTAATTGATGCTACCTTCCCTAAAAATTGCTGGCCTTGTACCAAAATTTAGAAAGAATTATCTTATCAGACACTTAGGCGACGAGCTTGTAGGATCGTTAGAATGCCGAACAAAAATGTTTTGTGGAACTTCTTACGGATTTACGCATTAAATTCAAAAGTCACCGAAATGGATTTTACCTTTCGTCCTTCCGGGACCATTTGAGCACCGGGATCGATGTATTCCACACACTCTCTAAAATTGCTGTCCTCGTACTAAAATTTGAAACTGTTATCTTATCAAACATTGAGCGAGATTAACAAACAGTGACTTCGTTGGCTTCAGACACACAATATTCCTTGGAACTACATCCTGTCACGAACAGGTTTTATGGAATATCGTCATGCTTTTATGAGGACTTTTCAGAAATCTTATTCCATTATATGTTACAGTGCAAAAATTACCAGTCTGAGTCAGAAAAGGCTTTTCAAAATGGTCTTTAAAATGCTATTAAGGCCGAAGGTACAATTTATTTCCAAAGATTCACCAACTACAAAGATCTTCCAAATATGGGGGTTTCAGGGAAAAGAATGACTACACCTTTATCTTCATTTCTTTTCTCTTTCTTTAACTTACTTTTAGCTTTATACTTTTGGTTTTGTTTTTTCTTTTATATAAGGGTGCTGTGTACCATTCTCCGTTTGTCATGACTTACCAGCGTTACATGGATATTTTGATTAAATTAAATGAATAGATAAATAAAGGAAATGTACCACGTAAGCGCAAAAACAGGTTATTGCACTACAAATATGCACATGAGCTATTGAGTAAAAGAAGGCTTGTTGCTGTTTAGACCCAGATCAACTTTGAACAAGCAGGCCGAGGACCAAAAGGTATTCAACCGTAGCTATGTCTTTTATATTTTTCATATAGAAGAACAACGTTCAAAGTGTACTTTGTTCAAGATAACGGGTTTTGATTTGAAGGAGACTTGCTTGTTGTTGTTAGCAGGTCGAATTTAGTGAGAGAATAACAGAGAAATGAAGAAAATGTGCATGAATGCATATATGTATGTATGTATGTATGCATGCATGTATGTATGTATGTATGTATGTATGTATGTATGTATGTATGTATGTATGTATGTATGGGACTAAATTGTACCTTCGGCCTTAATATGTGTGGAGGCGCAATGACCCAGTGGTTAGGGCAGCGGACTCGCGGTCATAGGATCGCGGTTTCGATTCCCAGACCGGGCGTTGTGAGTGTTTATTGAGCGAAAAACACCTAAAGCTCCACGAGGCTCCGGCAGGGGATGGTGGCGAATCCTGCTGTACTCTTTCACCACAACTTTCTCTCACTCTTACTTCCTGTTTCTGTTGTGCCTGTAATTCAAAGGGTCAGCCTTGTCACACTGTGTCACGCTGAATTTCCCGAGAACTACGTTAAGGGTACACGTGTCTGTGGAGTGCTCAGCCACTTGCACGTTAATTTCACGAGCAGGCTGTTCCGCTGATTGGATCAACTGGAACCCTCGACGTTGTAAGCGACGGAGTGCCAACAACAACAGCATGTATGTATGTATGTATGTATGTATGTATGTATGTATAAATGTGCGATCACTTCGACGCCTGACACGTGGCACACTGTGCACCTGTTCAAGCAATGTCGATTTGACGGCGATAGCGAGCTAATGTGAGGCACGAACATTTGATCATAATAAACAAATCCTTTATGCAGGTCGTTCGGCAAAAAGCGGAAGTCTCATACGTCGTCTTTGACGGGAGAGTCAATCATATGTATATAAACACACACAGACGCGCGCGCGTGTGAATGCGTGTATGTATATGTATACAGATGTATGTGCACAAACTTGAAATAGTATTACATGAGAAAATATTCATTTGAATATACGTGTACTTAAATATTAAATATTGTCGTTGTAAGGACAGTCGCCATAGAATCGGCAATGATTAAACATGTACCAACAACGAAGCAAATTAAGTAGTGCTCGTCTTCTGTTATAGCTATAACTCAGTACAAAATAACTCTACACTTGAATTCTATTCATTATTCTTAATGAAGAGGACACACACCATGTACGTGTTATAGTAGCCTGAAGTTAAACCGAGTTAATTGACTATAAAACTCGCCTGACACGGTATCAAATACACACGCACTCACAAACGCATACACACACGCGTACACACACACCCGTACATACATACAGACACACACACACACACACACACACACACACACACACACGCACACACACACACACACACGCACGCACGCAACGTGCGCGCGCTAGTAGCAAGAAAAAAGAAGCTAAACTGTGCTGCTGTTTTAAGCTAAACAGTGTTTCAATGTATGATTACTTTTTAATTCTTTCCATTCATGAATTGTAATTATTTTATTCCCTTAAGATACGTTTAGATAATAGAAAAGATTAGTCTGGTTGTAATGGATGATATATAATAAGCTGCACACAACTATTATATTGTTTGCAATGGTTGGCGTTCAATTTAGATCACTTGCGAGGAATTAAAAATCCCGAGAAAATTGCAAATAAGTCAATACATTCTGTTCGCAACGTGATTGATTTCTTGTAATAAATATTAGAAACTATAGAAAAATGTCCAAAATATCTGTATATTTTTTGCGTTAAACAACCATTTTACAATTGGGATATGGAAGCACTTGAATGAATCACTTCATTATTCCACGCTGGAACTATCTTTGATACTCAAACTAAAATGAATCTCTGATTCATATTAATCTAATGCTTAAAGCGATTCCCAACGGCCCAGCTATAGCGTTTGAAAAGAACATCATTCTTCATTATGATTGCATTTTCGAAAGCAGATAAAAAAACTTGTATGTGTAATAATCACGATCGTTTTATCCATCCATACAATAGCCAATAATATTAAATGACAAATATTAAGTAATTGTAAAAAAAAATGCTAAAAAAAATTACCACATCCCCATAAAAACCTACACAAAAGGTGAAAGATAATTAATATTCGATTGTTTAACAAATAAATAGTTAAATAAGATCTATTAGAGCAATTTTTTTTCACAATAGAAACTATTCATCCATTCTATTACACAATATATTTCGATATTGAAAGTATTATATTAGAAATTCTCTACAGCATATAAAGCAGAATAATATATTATTTCCTGCATTGATGTATTAGAAAAGAGTCGAAAATAAAATAGTTATTGATTTAAAGTGGTAGGAAGTTGAGGAAGAGATGAAGTTCATTGATTAATTGACATATGATATGTTAACATACATCAATTATAATTTCAGTCAAATGTTGATAACGTCTTCCGGATAGCAGATGTATTGCCTCTGGAATAATTATTTCTACGCCTGTCGCTAAATGAGGAAAAACATAAGCTATTTTTGGCGAACCAGACAACAATTAGGAGAAATTAAAAGTTAAACTTTTCGAAAACTTTAACGTATATTGACGGCACTTCTAACTGATAACATCTGCAGCGTACAATTTAATTCATTCTACTCCATCATTGCAAAATTTAAATTTTCAATATTGCTTTGCAGGCATTTTCCTTTCAAACATTCAGCATCTTCATTGAGTTTAAGTGGAAAGTTATGAAGTCATAACCAAGGTTATGTAATTTCAGTTGTCTGTATTAGTATTTTTAGTTAATAGTATTTCCAGTTAACTGCTGTTCTTCGGTATTCTCTTTGATATATGTAACAATATAACAGAAAATTAATCGCTGTTATAATTCATTACTTCCACAATGAAATCTACATACTGTCAATACAACAGGAGAGAGCTGTTATAATTGTAATTATTATATTAATTTTACTGGTTTCAGTAATAGGACTGCAGTCAGACTTGGGCATCGCTCTTAAGACTATTGCCGTTTATGCTGAAATCAGTAAATTAGAGCAGCATATTTGGTGGCTTATATCATAATTGTAAGATGCACTTCAATTTTGGTAGGCTTTAAAAAAAAAATCAACAACAACAACAAAAACCAACTCGCTTACGTCACATATTTGCAGCTCTGCTAACAATCAAATTATTTTAAATTTCATATGTTCTGATTCTATTGAACTTCTAATATTTTCAATCAAAAGCCTTTATTTACCCTTTCGTTACAAGAATTTGATACCAGCTGAAGATTCACTATGCACTTACATAATGTTTTTTTGCTCGCCTCTACTCTTTATGAAATGTATTTTAATCCAATCATTTATCGTATATCTGTCATATATTTATCGTTAAAGTCATTAATTAGTGTAGTCTTTACTACATGACCTGGCAAATTATTTCATTCATTTATAACTTTTGAAAAATAAAATATTTCCTAATGTCTGGAGAATACTGTTTCTTATAAAGTGTATAATGGTGACATCTCAAATATCCATCTTCTCTGTAAAAGTGTACGAACATTTATATTATCAAGTCCTTTCACAATTTTAAATACTTTTATCATATCTTCTCTTCGTCTTTTCTCCTTTAAACTTGTGACTCTCGGTTTTACATTTTTCTCTATCACATCGATTTCTTAATTATGATAGCTATTTTCGATGCTCTCCTCTGGATCCATTCAAGAACTTCTATACCCTTTCCAAGCTAAGGTAACCAATCCTGTACCGCGTGCTCAGGCGTTGTCAAAGGGTACCCATTGTATAGAATCTTAAACGCTTCCTCAATGAAGTAGGCAAAAGAACGTTTTATTATTTTTAACGTTTAATTTCTTTATTGTTATTTTTTGCTTTATAATTTCTTCAACATATTCAGCCCATTTCAAAATTCGAACTACTACATATTTTCACATCCTTTACTGGTCTGTTGTTGTCAAAGGTTTTCCATTCATAGAATACTGCAATATTAAGCTACCATTTTCACACTCCATAACCTTACATTTTTCAGTACAACAAAAGCATCCATTCATTTGACAACTTCTCCAGTCTATTTGAATTTCCCTATAGAATGATGCTTCTATGCAGAATTTGTACATATTTATATATATTTTTGTATCATCAACAACTATCTTACATTTGCAGTGTAACGAAAATGTATATCACTTATATACATCATACAAAAATTATGGACCCCAAATACCGATCCCTGATGTTCCACAACTTACATTTTTTTCCCCATTCGATCTTATTCCATTAACTGATACCGCACTGTTTTCTATTAGGTAAGAAAGCTTCAATCTATGCCAGGATATTTCTTTGAAAGTTATTTCTGAATAATTTATGTAGTAATGTAACTCATGGCATGTTATCAAAAGTTTTGCTAAAATCTAAATAAATTGTATCGAAATTATGATTGTCATTGTGCATCTCTGTTCAATCATCCTATTTATCTGATGAATTTTGTTAGATCTGGCTTACCAGGTATAAATTACCTGATATATCGCATTGATGATGCATTATACTTTATCTATTTTTTTATCTTTTACTTGTTGCAATCATTAGACTGCGGCCATGCTGGGGTATGACCTTGAAGGATTTCTAATCGAATGAATCGACCCCGGTGCTTATTCTACCGGTTCTCTTGCGGAACCGCTAAGTTACGGAGACGTAAACACACCAACACCGGTTGTCAAGTTGTATTAGGGAACAAACATAGGCACACGCAGCACGCGCGCACACATACACACATCTATCTATCTATCTATCTATCTATCTATCTATCTATCTATCTATCTCTCTATATATATATACATACATATACATATATATAATGAGCTTTTTTTCAGTTTCCGTCTATCAAATCGACTCATAAGGCTTTGGTCGGCTCGAGGCTAGAGAAGAAGACGCTTGCCCAAGGTGTCATGCAGTGAGACTGAACCCGGAACCATGTGGTTAGGAAGCAAACTTCTTACCACACAGTCGCGCCTGAGCCTAATGTAATTATTTTTGATAATAAAACCTAAATCTTTCTTTTGGCCTATAATTGCTTGTTGATTTTGCTCCCAATTGGGTTTTTTTCTCTCTAATTCAAGATATTTCTCTTAGTGACTTTTTAAACAAAATTGTAAATGGTGGCGCTATAACATCTAACCCTTTTTTCAATAGATTTTGTCAGGACCTACAGACTTATAAAAATTTAAAGTCTTTAAGATTTTCTGAATGAATGTCTTCCGTTTGTATACCACCTTTTATCTTTAATTTTTCCTTTTTCACTTGTTTCAATCATTGGGCTACGACCATACTGGGGCCTCGCCTTGAAGACTATAGTCGAACAAATCGACCCCAACACCCATTTTAAGCTTGATACTTATTTATATTGATATTTTTACCTTGAGTTATAGGAACGTAAACAAACACAGGTCATAAAGCGGTAGGGAAAACGTAAAGACAAGCACACACATGTATAAGACGGTCTTCCACACCGTTTCCGTTAACGAATTTCAGTCGCAAAGTATTAGTCAGTCTGAAGCTATACAAGATGGTACTTGCCTAAGGTGCCGCGCAGTGGAAGTGACTGAAACTACCTGGTCTCAAAGCGATTTTCTTAATCATACAGCCATTTAGCATTACCAATAGGATACATGGTTGTTATTTGTTCCTTTTCAAGCTATGCCTAGCTCATAAGGACCGGTTTCTCAGTTTCATTGGTGTATAGATTCCCCACCTGGACGGGACGCCGGTCTGTCGCAGAAGAGCTGCTACATGCAGGAGGAAAGGGTGAGAGAAAGTTGTGGCGAAAGAGTCAGCAGAAGTTCGTCATTACTTTCTGCCGGAGCCGCGTGGAGCTTAGGTGTTTCGCTCATAAATACGCACATCACCCGGTCTGAGATTCGAACCCACAATCCCCCAACCACGAGTCCACTGCTCTAACCACTAGGCCATGTGCCTCCACAGAATACATGGTGGTCGATATCAACTTCAAGACTCTTCATTCTCATTGTTAAACAGTAACTTTACTGATCCGTTCAAGGATAACACTTGAATGTCATCTTCCTTATTTAATATTGACTGACACAAAGAAATTGTTTACTTCCACAGACGTTAGAAAATCTCCATTAACTTTTTCCAAATTGTAATAGAGACATTTTATAGTTTTCTTTCTTTTTACATTTATGTAATGCTCTCGGATTCGCTTTGAGTTTTTGGACCAAATTATCTCCATAAGTTCTTTTCTCAGAACAAATTACTACTGCAAAAGTAACATTCACTACAAATGCTGTGTACACCGAGTGTACATTTTTCTCTCTTTTTTTTTTACATCTTACCCGTATTTAATTTTCACTGCTTTAGCCTTTAAGGATTTCCTATATATCCAAGTAACATTTTATCTTAAGTCTTAAGTTTAGCTTACGTCACATAACATCTTACAATTTCGTTATATTTTTGCATGAAAATTTTCTACTCATCACAGACATCCTGGTCAACAGCAATTCTCCCGAATTTAGCCGTAAGCATTCTCTATTTCTTCATATTCTTCTTACTGGTAGTTGCATTGCTTCTATAATACTTGCATCACTGTTTATACTCTACACACTATTGAAAAGTTATTATAGTATGATCACTGTGGTCCAGTGGTTCAAGTTATTCATCCAATCTCACTTTCTACATCATATAAATACATACATGCATATATACACATACATACATGCATACATACATACATACATACATACATACATAAATACATACATGCATGCATGCATGCATGCGTGCATGCATACATACATACATACATACATACATGCATGCATACATACATACATACGTGCATACATACACACATCATATATAAATATATGTGGTTGTGTTTGCTTGTGTGTGTATGTTTGTGTGTGTGTGCATGAAAAGGGGGTTTATATATTTGCAAGTGAGAATAAAGGGATTTGAAAACACACCTAAGTCTTAAATCTAATTGTTGTTTTAAGAGTTTTTACAAATTTAGTAAAATACCATACCGGTTTCAACAATTTCATATATATATATATATACATATATATATATATATATATATATATATATATATATATATACATACATACATACATACATACACACACACACACACACACACACACACACACATATATATATATATATATATATATATACACACACACATATATATATATATATATATATATATATATATATATATATATATATATATATATATATATATATATATATATATATATATATATATATATGTATGTATGTATATATCCTCAGCATCACGTCTAGCGTATTTGATCTATTTCTTGCTCGCGTTCTTGTAATTTCAAAAATACACAAGATAATTTTATCCGAGATTTTGTAAATATCTATTTGGTGTATTATCTGGTTTTCCCATAACTTTATTTTTGCACCAATTTATTTCTGGATAATTAAAATCTCAAACTAATAAAAAGTTGTCAATATTTTATATTGATGTTTTAGACAGAAGCACTAGTAGTCAATCTAAATTTATCGAATATATCGAAGATTTCTTCGATATAAGCTATCGAACAAAATTTTATTTTTTCCTCTGGTTATTTTAACTCATAGTGCTTCTTCAAAGAGATCTACATTGAAAATGTCTGCCACTTCAAAAGTAAATTTGTCTTTAATGTAAACTATTAAGCCTCCTCTTTTAGTATTGCTGTCCTTCCTTATTAACTTGTAATTACTCAGCTTTATTACACTGTCAACAATATTGTCATCCAACCACCTTTCATTGACTGCTGACTGCTATTATTACCTGGTTTTAAAACTGAAACGCTATTTTCAAATTCCACAAAACTTTCCGTAAGAGATATACTTTGTGAACTTCTTTACAGTTACTTTACTTGTTTTCATTCTGATAGTCAATACCATTCAGAGGCGGCATGTTGGCAGAGTCGTTACAGCTTCAGATAAGATACTCTGCAGAATTTTTCTGACTTTTCCACTAATACCGACGTATTATCCAGTGGAGATGTTTTTCTGACTAATGCCGACATATTATCTAGTGTAGATGTTGGCCTACTCTGTCATGTCTTGATTTATACTCCACAGATGCTTACACACCCAGAGATTAGGTGGTTCACACTTTCAATCCCATCGTTGCAGTATCGGGACTTTGGATCTACTTCATTTTTCATCAGATTGGCTTGATATTTCCAGGTCAGTAAGCTCTGATCCTGAGCAACCAAGCTGAAGCTGTCGCTCTCTGCCTTTAGCCCTGAGCACCGTACCCACCGATGGTTGTACTTCTGGTCTATATCAGTTTGTTTGCTACGGGCCACATATTTACCATGCAGAGGGTTTTGTTCCCACCTATCAGCCAATTGTTCAAACGCATTTTGATTTGGTATTCATTCACCTTCTTTGCAACAATAGTTGCAAAGAATTTTTTGCTCTCCTTCATAACAGAATGAAGCTATTTATATCTCCCGTTGGTTTTCAATGAGTTTTAGTATCCACTTTTTAGACACCGTTATTATTATTATCATCATTATTATTATTATGGAGTTAAGGAAAAACTTAGAATCCTTGTTCTGCCAGTGGTACCGGTGTTGTATAAACTAATTCTACAAGTATCAAATGACGAAACTGCTGCCTATGCATTCACCCATTCTAGCAGCATTGTTCTGTTATTTCCTGTCGGATGGATCTAAATGTGAGCTGAGTCAATTCCATTTCATCGCAAAGGAAGGGCAGCCATTTACTTCCTATAGCGATGGCGAAATAGACAGTGCGATCGATACGATTGAGAGTTTCATGACGGCGATTTTCATTTCCGGCTAAACGTTCAACTTTTTCAAATGACACGTGATGAGGAGGGTAGTGGCGAAGTAGGAAGTGCTTCTCTCTAATAGGTTTCCTAAGAAACCTGTGAGAACAGCACGTTTGATTTTGTTAGATGGTTCTACTCTAACATAGCTAACTACTGGATAAAGATATTATCTGCTGCTCAGACGTTTCAGACAAACGTTAGTCATCCAAGAAGAAGGAGAAGAAAAAGAAGGAAGAGGGGGACCGAGAACATAAATAGAAGGGAAAAGAAGGAAAAGAGAAAGAAGAAAGTATTATCATCATTATTGAGAGAAAGCAGCGCGTACCATCAAAGTGACACTGGGGTACAAATATACGAAACCCAATATACCCATCATGACTACCTGTCTGATAAGGGTACACCAGGAACATAGGGCACAACCATATGTGTGTGACATGGGGATATCATAACAAGATAAACAGAGCATAACCTTGCATATAGACCCTAGAACTTTCTTCAGGTTGAGTAGCCCATTCAGGTTGAGTAGCCCATCCAGGTCAAAAGGTCCCTGAATAAGGGTTGTTTAAATGTATTGAACGAAAGGCTCACGTTTCCAGATGTGAATTATTCAAACCCCAAAGAATCCTTCTCAACACATGGTTATGATGCTCCATCACTACTTCTGCTCGTGATCAGAGATGCACATATCGTCAGCCACTAAGGGATATGCTCAACTGGTTAAGGGCAGGCAACTGACAAGCAAATCTGTTGTATAGAGCAGAATATTTGCTGTAGCCCATCTTTTATATCAAAGCAATACATGTACATGATACCACTTCCAGCCAGTCTAGATCAGAAGCCATGATAACCAGTGTCCGGTATTGCATGAGGGCTATTATTATTATTATTGAGTGAGAGAGCAGTGCATACCATCAAAGTGATACTGGGGTAAAATATACGAAGCCCAGTATACTCATCTGATAAGGGTACACCAGGCACATGCATCACATTACATGGTGATCTCATATCAAGGTAAACAGCGCATGACCTTGCAGGTGGGACCCAGTTAGAATTTTCCTCAGGTCGAGTAGCCCATCCTGCTCAAAAGGTTCTTGAATAAGGATTGTTTCAGGATGTTGAACGAAACACCCTTGTTTCCAGAGATGAATTATCCAAATTATTCTCTCAATACATAGCTATGATGCTCCCCTCCACTATTTCTGCTCATGATCAGAGATGCACATATCGTCAGCCACCGAGGGACATGCTCAACTGCTTAAAGTCAAACAATTGACAAGCAAATCTGTGGTATTGAGCAGAATATTTGCTGTAGCCCATCTTGTATATCAAAACAAAACAATGTACATGATAATACTTCCAATCAGTTAAGATCAGCCATGAGAGCCACTGCTTGGTATTGCATCAGGGCATTTATTATTATTATTATTATTATTATTATTATTATTATTATTATTATTATTATTATTATTATTATTATTATTATTATTATTATC